>NC_058146.1:6285066-6585066 GCF_011075055.1 Mangifera indica
AAAAAAAATGAAAGAGAGAAAAAAATTGGAAAAGAGGAAGAGTATCATTCTTGTGTTACTATATAAAAAACTAACAAAAATATTGTTGATATAGTTATACCGATCATTAAGTTGAATGACGTAAAAACTCTAATGTTACATATATTTTTTTTGCTCTATATTCATTAGTTTTTCGTTTTAAATTCTCACATATTTATAATAAACTTACTCAAGTTTGCCAAAAACTTTAATGAATGCTACTAAAATTTATCTTATATAAGACTTTAAATTATGTATATTTGTTGATGACGAAAAATATATCAATAATTTAGAATTAGAGAGAAGACATATACATATCTCACTCTTTTATAATGGCTTACAGATAATGACATATAAAACGTTGGATAATTTATCTTCAAATAGTTTAGAGACTCCAATTATTTGAATATAATATAGCTCTAAATTAATTTTAGACTTTTTATATATAAATATATAAATATTTTATTATGTGATTATATATTATTTTATTATTAATTTAAAATAATTTAATTATATAATAATATATTTGAGTGTGTAAATATTTAGGTATACACTTTCAAAATGGCGTTTGAAAAAAAAGAGGAAGAGGTGGTGTAAATAATGCAACTCTAAAGCACATTTAAATATTTTTATTTTTAATTTAAAAAAAACTATTTCCGAGGCATTATTTGGTTAGCGTTCTCCGTTAGGTTAGAAGGGAAAATCAGATCAAATCAAGCAAACACCATGTATAAAACGTTGACGGTTTGTTGCCATAAGTCCAACCCTATAACCGCCACCAAACGGCCAAACCTGATACGACTTGCGCGCTCACCATTTTACAAAATAATAATAATGATAAAAAAAAACATTTTCAGTGAATGAATAAATTATCTTTACTGCACTGCACTGCACTGAACTGCGAGATTTGGCTGTTTTGTACTTCTGCATTTTGATCTCTCATTCTCACTATGTGGCGCTCTGTTTGGCGATCGATCGATCGCTTCTCTCTCCAGCACTTCAAGTAACTTTACTAAATTTCTTTGAATTTTTCATGATTTATACTCTATTCTCTTAATTTCTAAGCAGTTGGTGATGTGCGATATGCTGTTTTAGTTTTGATAATTCGTGTATTTGGAATCATTTTGGGGCTTTAGTAGGTTTTGATTGTTGAATTTCAATTTTTTGACCATTGTTCTTTCTATTTTGAGTCACTAACTGTCTTTTCAATTTTTTTATTTTATTTTTAAAATTTAAATGTTACTGAAACAGAATTGATCACTTTAGTTAAACAATTGAAGTGGAGAAACAGATTTTATATGATAGAATAAATTTGGGGAAGTTGATTTGCTTCTTACCTGTAATGTGTGTTTTCGGAGAAAGGAGTCATTCTTTGGTTTAGGGAGAAAGTAAGAGTAAAATGGAGGATAAATTTGCTGTGTTTACCATCATTATTGTAGTTAATTTTTTTCCTTGATGAATTTTTTGATTGTTGCTTCTAGTTTTGTAATTGTCATTAGCGTCATTGTGGTTATTGTCTTTGTCTTTATCATCATTGTAATTTATTTTCTGGATATAGATATGTGATCAATGAACTGCGACAGATCAAAGCTGTGGACTGGCATAACCGGGTAATTTTAGCTTTCATGTTATGTAAGAAAATGGTTTATACACTAACATCTTTTTATTATCTTATTTATTTGTATTTTCCTCCAGGAAGTCGTCATTGATCTACTACAATCCATAGTGGAGATTGTTACATATGGTGATCGGCAAGATCCAATGATTTTCGAGTATGTGTAGCTTTTGATACTACTTGTGTGGTTGTGCTTCTCACTAAAGCAATGATGTCATCGGAGTTATGTTTTGATCTGAGCAGATGTTTTATGGAATATCAAGTTCTGGCAGAGTTTGTCCGTGTTTTAAAGATCAGTAGAAATTCAAGAATTGAGGCACCATTGCTTCAATACTTGAGTATAATGATACAAAACATGGGTAGTGAACATGCAATATGTAAGATTCAAGTTCCTTTAATGTTTATGGTAAATTTCTTGAATATGTAGAGTCTTTTTATCACCCTATATATTGGCTTGTGGATGTGCACTTGGCTTTTGGAGGGAGGTTGTAGAAGCAATGATTGTTTTGAAACACAAATTCCACCATACAGTGAGAGATGGCTAAAAGTTTTTTCTTCTTGTCCTTCACTTTGATCCTTTACCTGTTACTCCTATTTCTTGTATAATACTGGTGATGCATGTGCCTATTGTATCATGCAGACTATTGTTTAAGTAATGACTACATCAACAACATCATAGAACATACGTATGAATTTGAGGCAGGAGACCTGGCTCCATATTACATGTCCTTCTTAAGGTTTTGATATTTTCTCTCTCTTCATAAATTTATATAGGATAGCAGTTTGATTTTCATCCTTGCTCAAGATTAGATACTTGCAATTTGTTTCTTTCTTACTGTGGCCATTTTGGTTTGAGTATTATGTAGGGAAATAAATTTTCTGACCAATTCGTGCTGCGTTTCGTGTCTTCCTTTTCTTTTACTCATCCTTCTCTTTTATTTGTTTTGTAAATCAGAGCAGTGAGCAACAAAATTAACAGGGACACCCTCTGTCTTCTTGTTAAGGTTGATAGTGTAAGTTAAAGTTCATCTTTATGAGATATTCTGTAAACATTTTAATACGCCATTCAGTTTTTGGTATAATTATGTTATAAAGTAGTTAGGAATGTGGTTTGTCTTGATGTGGTGATCAAAGTTAGGTCAAGGCATTTGAATTGTTAGTTCTATGTAATATTCCTCGATCCCCTTATCTTTTTAATAATATAAGAAATCAGATGACATTTTTTGGTATGCTGATCAATTTGATTTGTTGGAAGCATGAAATAAGTAATTTTTACACATCCTTTCTTGGGTAAAGCTCAGGGATCCCCTTTAGGTTTGCCAAAACATCATGGACCCACCACATGCTTTAAAAAAGATGGGTAAATTTCAGAAACGTGTGCTCTCCATGATGTTTAAAAACAACAGGGGTTCCTGGGATTAATTTTCTTTTGTTCAAGCATTTGGTAGGTGAACCCATTTTTTTATGCTAGAGAGGGAGGCCACTGGTTTTCAACTTGTCCCCTGAGGTGCGGTGGTGCAGCTTTAGACATAGGATTTCCTTGTGACAAATTGTGAAGTTAATCTCTGTGGAACTACAATGGAGGACTTAAACTGGTTTATATAACCTAATTAGCTGCTGAGTATTTTTTGGTTTGGAAAAAGGCTGAATATGATGAGTGATGATGAAATTGTGATATGAGGCTGTTTATTTTCTAGTTCTGTAGATACAACTTTCACTGGGGAACCTGTGCCTTTTAAATATACATTTTAACATTTGATAGTTTTGTCCCTAAGTTAGATGGACATATCATTTTAGGATCTCTGTGTCAAAGCCATTTAGCAAATGGTTATTTCTCTCCCTTTCCTTCAATTCATTTCCAATTATTGTTAACAGAATAGATTGATCTCAGTTATAAGTTTGTGCATGTGACAGTGGATCTTGCTTTTCCCTTGAGTATGACTCTGTGTTACCAGTTCTTCTCATTATATTGATTTGACCATAGAAACAGTTATATTTTTTTAATCATGTCTATCACTGATTACAGGATGCTGTAACTTCATTTCCATTGTATACTGAGGCTCTTAAATTTGCCCAACACGGGGAAAAAATGATTCAGACGGCTGTACGTGCATTAACACTTAACATATTTAATGGTATAGAATTGTTATATTTTTATGCTCTCCCAAGAGAAGAGATACATAAAATTAGGATATAAGATATATTTTTGGTATTTTGCAACAGTATCCTTTTGGTTATGCAGTTAGCGATGACATGGTCTATCAGTTTGTGACAACTCCTCCAGCCTCAAAATACTTTTCAGATTTGGTTCATAGCTTAAGAAAGAAATGCATTCATCTTGATGGCCTTGTCAAAGCTGCACAGTAAGCTGCTATCAATTGTTACTGAACTTTATTTCATGACAAATATTAACTTTGCTTGTTGGATGCATAAATAACTATTGAAGGAAAACTACTTTGATGCAGGGAAACATATACTGATCAAAAGAAAAGAGATATACTTCTGGAAAGTGATAAAATTGTTGATGATATGTATTACTTTAAGGATATTCTTTCTATTAGTGAGTCTCATTTGAGTAAAGCCGTCACCAAGGATCTTCTCAACATACTTGTCTTTCCTCTATTGCTCCCCTCATTGCAACTGAGGCAGAGTAATGTGAGATATTTACTCAGCTTTTTTCCTTGTTTTAATGTTTTGATTGAATAATTAATAATGTATAGGATTGGGTATATTATTTGAGATGATGGTGGCATTACTATCTAAATGTAGCTTGGCTGAAGAATTTAGGATTGAGTATGGTGTTTTTGGCCAATTTTCTAATAATCAAATTGGGCCTTGACCTAGTCAAAGGCCTAGTTTGAGTTTTTCCTGATCCGACCACTTGGAATGACTGTCAAGCTAGGGAACCAACATGCTTTAAATATATATATATAATATATATAATATATATATATATATATATATATATATGTATAACATTTTACAAATGAAATTAGTGGTTCTATAGTGCTATCGTTGTATTAGCAAATGTTAAGACTTTGTCCCAACATTTGCAAAAAATATTGCAAAATGCATGCTGACATCACCATGACATATGCTGGCTTTGTCATGACGTCATACTAACGTCAACGTGGTATGTGTTGACATTAGCATGATTGTGAATTGGGGTAAAACTGGGAATTGGCACGGTTTACCTGGTTGAACTGCTGTTCTTAGCCATTAAACCGCTCAATCGAACCAAATTGGCCTTAGTCCCGGTCAAACCAGTACTATCGGCTAGTCCATTTATGTTTTCATAACCATTTGTTGGAATACATTTTATTAATAAGAGCTTCCATGCTTGCATAAATGATTGCTGATCAAAATAAACATTGTTTAATTTATGATTTGGATAAATGCCATGGATGCCAAGCCAATATGAAACTCTTGACTATGAATATCTTTCTTTTGTTGAAAACAGTATGTTACTAATCTGCAGTAGTGCACAGAAGGTTGAATATATAGATATTTACCTTGTTTGGATGTGGTTCTACTAGATTCTCTCATGGAGTTTCCAATGGATTTATCTGTAAAAGTTTGGGATGTTTTCTTGGGGTTCTCATTAAGTCTCCAAAAACTTAACTATTACCAAGAAAGAAACAAAAATTAGCCTACTATAATAAATCCAAAATCATTTCTCGTTGGAAGTATTTTGTCATTTCAGAACTTATTGTTTGATTACTTTTTCAGGAATTTCATGTATCTGCAGCTACTTCTCTGTATATAGTTTCCCAGCTTCTTCAAGTTGTTGGTGGAAAGAACATGATTAACTCTGTAGCTGCTTTGCTTTTGTTTCCTTATATGGCCTTACGTATCAGAGATGCTATTGAAGGAGATACAATTGATGGTACTGATGCATGTTCTTTTTACAACCTTTTGCATGAGTTGGAAATTGCGAAATTTTTTTCTCTCAAGTCTAAAGGAGAAGAAGACATGAATGGAAACCATCTATCTGCACATGAGGAAGCAATTACATCATCTAATTCTGATTCAGATAGAATCACCATGGATGGTGATACATGTGTAGAAAGGTTAGTTTGTGTTTTTGTATTGATGTTTGGGTTGTTCTTGTATTGATTGTAAAATTTATACTAAAGATTGACAGCTCAATGACTTTGAGATGTCTAATCCTATAAAATGTGTCCAAGATATGGTGGTGGCATGTGTATCTAGTAACTGGAGGTTCAGATCTTAACAATCTATTGCCAGTGCATGAAAAGTTAAGTCTAAAATATGCTTGAATGATGTGTTTATTTATTCTGCCCACTATCACCTGTGCTTTGTGTTGTCCAATGTTCATTTTCTCTTGTGCTAATCGAGAATTTAGTTATTACCTAAAAAGAGGAAGAATAAGCAGTTATTTGAGCATTGATTGGCCTGGATTTGATATCTGAGTCAAATAGCAAATTAGAATGTGTCTGATATCCAGCTATAATAATTTGGAGGCAGATAATTATTTTCTTTTACTGTGTTATTTGAAAGTATGTGAATTTATTTCTACTGTACTTATGTTCAATTTCTTATCAGGTGCAGGAAAGGAATTCTGGCATATATTAACTCAGAAAATCACATTCTATTATTTGCATCCGTATTTTTATTGCTTATTTTAGCTGAAAATAAAGGTATTTTATGATAAATAGCATCCAAATGTATATAATGTGATTTTTGCATATACGTATATGTTTTTTCTTACTTTATATAGTCATTTCTTTTTTGCGCTCTTTCCTTTCTCTCTCAATCTCTCTGTCTTTTTTGGATTAGATCTTGATAGTTTGATGTCTTCAGCGATTGGATTAAGCGAAATGCAAGATACAATGGTAAATAATCATTTCACAAGCTCAATTAATTGTTTGATATTTGCTAGGCATATTCATGTAATAAAGGTTTCTTAACAAATTGAGGTGGAAGCAAAAGAATCTTTCATTCACGGGAATTATAAATCTAAACAAACTGTAACAATCAAGGTCCAAGACTCTTGAAACATAGAGGTAAAAAGCGCGAGATGGATGATGTAGAGGTGTTGATCCTACATTACCTTTATATTTAGAATTCTTTCTCAAATAATATGAAGGCTTTTGGATGATTCTAAAAACAAAATTGTTTGGGTTGTATTGAGAGTGACAATAGTATATAATATGGGAGTGAGTGACTCAACTTGGTATTTAAGCTCCCTTGTGGTGTGGGCTAGAGAATAGAATAAGCCGGGCAGATTTAACATGAGGCTTTCGGCGTATTCTCTTTTCAAGTTGTCTGAAGCTTTTTGGGTGATTCTTATAGAAAAAACAACGTAGTTTAGGCCCAAAGTAGACAATATTAGGATTGTGAATTTACAAACTTGTGATGATTTCAGTATTATACTTAGCAAATGATTCCAGTGACCTGTTATTTAAGTGCATGAATTACCATTCTACATTTTTTTAATAATTGATACATTTTCCACAGAAACTTGGTACTTGTACATGAACTTAGTCAAGGTTCTTGAAATTGCCATGTGAAGGATTAGTAGTACCATATTGGTCATTTTAACATTTTTTCCATGTGATACGATTTTTGTCTACAAAGATGTTTATAGTCTATACTATGGTTAGACTTTAAAGCCTAATTAACCGGTGTTTAGATCACTTTGTATGTTTTATCTTTTAGATGACATTTGAACCTGTTATCTTTAATTATGTGCCTGCAGTTTTGGTTTTTGAGTTTCTTTGTAGTATATATACCTTTTGGTTATGTTCCTGCAGCCTTTTCTTTTTCGTATATTGCATAAATTAGTTTCAGAATTTTTTAAGATTTCAGTCTGTCAAATCTTGCAAACATGTGATATTTTATGTGTATTCTAATTTTATTTGTAGCTTTGTAGATATGATAGTTTTCTTTTTTTTTTTTAATTATGGAACAATTTTTAATGTACTTTTTGATACATTCTTTCTCAGAGATATGATATATCAGCTTCAGAAGTGGGAAAAAACAATATCCTCAGAAGACTTATGCCTCAGGTATGGGCTTTATCTGACAATTGGTGTTGTTTATTTTTAAAATGCATCTTTATATGTCAAGTGTAAATCTGTCACCAGGATATGTTAATCTGACAATAACTTTATTAACTGGAGCTTTCACATCCTGATTCTTTAGAGCTGACAATGTCATGAACACTCATCATCTTTTTATTGTTAACAGGTTTTAAATGCATTATTGAAGGTTTTAGCCAGCCAACCACCATTCTGTGCTCTAATACAATGGCATGCTGGGTGGATCTTGCGGAAGCTTCTTCTTTTTCAAGGAAACATACTCAATGATCACCATCTCCAGCTTTTCGATGTGAGGTTCAAATGAAATTGCATGTACTGAAGTTAATATAAATGTATTTTCTATTGACTTAATGCTGTAAACATAGTTACATCTGTTTTTGTCAAAATTAATATCTTCGGTTTACATGCATATTGTCACTGTGGGATATTTACCAGATGATGTTTAGTGCTAAGTCTCATACCAACTAGTGTTGGAGTCTGGTTTCAGTGGTGAGGCCAGACCTGTATGGGTAATGACCTTTCTTTACTTGATCTCTTATCTGAAACAATAGAATGCCTCCTTGGTTTTCTTAGTGTCTTCTTGCTGCGAACACTGGCCATTACACCAAGTTGCTTCAGAGTTTGTAACAGTTTTTAGCTAGAATTAATAAATGTGTTGAAAAACAATGTTTATAAAATATCTCATAAAATGTTGAACAGAAGTTGAAGTGTTAAGCACTAGTTTGCTCCAGTCAATCATGCATTCTTGTGGACTGCCATATATTCTACTACTTTTCTTCTGCAGTGATTGAGAAGAAACCTCACGAAATATATAAATCAAATTTCTTCAGTTTATAAATGTATAATTGAAATTTGTTTTTGGTTTGGGATTTTCTGTATTCAAAGTATCATGAGTCAGAGGGCTTTTTATTAGCCAAATTCAGGTGTATTGTATATGCCTCTTTGTTTGAATAAATATGAAATTTTCCTTTCATGTTGCAAAAAATTGAGCTGTGGAAATCAGTACAGAACTGATTATGCTTTGTCGTTCAGTTCTAAATAGTATATGAACACTTCCACTTGCCTTGCAATAAATCTTCCTTCTGATTAAACAATTATTACCTGTCAATCTTAAGTTATACATTTTCTAGTTCCTGTTGACAGACTTCATATCTGCGGTCATGTGAACGTCTTCAGAAAGAACTTGATGGATGCTGGTTTGATCAAATCCTTGAAACTTTGAAGGATGAATGGGCAAACTGTAAATCAGGTATGAGTTAGAGAATCTTGACTTTGGAGGGGAAGCAAAAATATAGAACTCTATAGCGGTGATCTTAAGTGAAGAGAATAAAATGATGAATTGATGGGAGGGAAAATATTTCTTACTAGATATTTCTATTTCAGACACTTAAATCTAATTGAATGCTGTGTACAGCTCTTCAGGAAGCATTGCAATCTAAAGATCCTTTGTTCCTGCTTGAGCTTGCTGTCTGCCAACAAACAATTGATGGTATTGGCCATTTTAGTGTTGATTTATGGTTCCTATTTTCAAAATTGGATTAACTTTCTTTCTTCATGACTAATACACACTGCAGGCAGTAGAACTTCTTCCATATTTTCTTGGGAAACAATGGTTGATGCAGTGAAGGTTTTTATCGTTCACAATTACAGCTTTTTTTAACTAAAATAATCTTTTGTCTCTAACTCGGTGCGATACATGTGTTGAAAATACTTAATAAACACGAATCCAATGGCAAATACAGATAAAATTTTTATAATTTATTAAAATATTGATTAGTTATTAAATACGATGTCTTTTTGTTAGCTTGACTCTGATACCTGTTGTAAGTAAATCAGACACTCAAAAGCTTAAGTTGTTGGGAAGAGCTCAACAAAAATATTCATGTTCTATTTTTTTCTACATGTATTGCAGAGAGAGGAACTGAGAAACAATGATCAAGTTAAAATAACGCTCTAAAGCAGCTACTTTTCATCACATTTCATATGAAGCCTTTTCCTCTCATTATTTATGACAATCTATTTACACAGCTATACAAAATTAATGGATAAAGACTCTGTTGTGCTGTGCATCCCATGCTTTCTTTGGTCTACACATTACATCTATCAATCTTGTACATCTTTTCCTTAAATCAGTTTTTACTTTTTCTGTGAATGTATCATTACATATTGCAAGCATTTATTTGCAGTTGCTATTTATGCTAAAAAAAAAGAAAACACTACCATTTATACTGCAACAATTTGCTGCTAAGTAGATCTCATTGTCCTCTTTCTTATAGGTTTTCACTTTTCATGTTCAACTGAAGACATTTATTGTCAAAGGAAATTTACCCGAGAACCCCTTTCTAGATTTAATGAGTGGTCCTGCCACAGATTCTGAAATATCCCAATCCTTAGATCTTTCATCTGCAAGCTTTGGGTCAGAGGTTTTTTTAGGTTGGGTATCAGTGCACTACATCTTTCATTTTGACTGTTCAAAATGTTTTCCAGGGTCATGCAATATTCATTTGCACTTTGTCAATCTTTTGTACTATTTGCAGGATCTGGATTTCCATGCAGAATTGCTTTCTCCAATGCTGGGGTCAGGGATATCTACCTGATACCTGTGGCTAGAGGAATATCTGGCAAACTGATTCTTGCAGAGAAGCATCCCTTTCGAAGTCAACGAGGTGTTGTAATTGCTATTGCTCCACTGGCTGGTTTGAGTGTAAGTTCTGATATTGGTAAATCTGTTAGTCAAAATGTGTTTGTGACTACTGATGTCAACTTTTTAGAGATGCATAGTATCAGTCTAATCACAAAATGAAGTTGCTTTCTGATGCCCATGGTAGTCAGTAGGATTGGATTCGGGCGGAGTTGGCTTGAGCTTGATTGTCAGCTCGGTTTAATCTAGCCCGGGCCATGGTTTTGAAAATTTTCGAGCTGGTGCCAATTTTTTAAATTATAAAAAATTATTTTTAATTTTTTTAATTTATATTTTCTAATAAAAGAAAACATGTATAAAAGCTTATTTGCTACGAGAAATAAAATAAGGAAGCTTATTTATAATGCATGGAGTGAGTAGTTCATATTACCCTAACCTATGTGAGACAATAGATTTGGGTTGAGTATGTATTTTTAGTGGGTGGAGTGAGTAGCTGAATATGTGCCTTTCCAATGTAGGACTTTTGCAGATCTCTATTATAAACTCAAAAGTCCCATAAAGGGAAAGGTATGTTCAACTACCTACTCAATTTGTGGTTTAATCTTGTCAATGTCAGTTCCTGTATTGGCTCATTTGCAAGCATTTAGGCTCTTGGGTGGCCAAAAGGTAAGAGGCACCTCAAGGTACCTTGCATGGTTTAGAGAGAACTAAAAGTTTTTGGTTTTGCTAGATGCATTGAAGGGGGAAGTGGAAAATTTTGTCAGACAATTAGCTACTCAATTTGTTTAAGAGGGAAGCATCTAGGCCAATGAAATTATATTAAATTACTCAAACTTTTTGGTTGGTTACAATATAGTTTCAAAAAACCTTGTCAAATAATGTTATTTGTTTAGCATTGGATTGTGAAGCATCCTCTAAATTCATGAAGACAAGACCTGATCATAGGTGTCTGGTATAAGCCCAACATCAAGGGACTTATGAAGCTAAGAGGAAAGTTCAGATAAATAATTTATAAGACTAGAAGGGGTAGGACATATGGGTTCCTTGAAAACATTCATGTTCTGCACCATTTACTTTGAATCAAGACTTCTACTACCACTTTGTATGGTCTGGATTTGGTCAATTTCTGATTTCGCAAATGTTATTGGCCTATTGTTTGGCCCTCTAGACGTTGTAGGATTTTCGGCCATATCAACTTGCATGATATTCATAGTTTTGTGTTTTTTTTTTTTTTTTGCATATTATTTATGTTACATCGCAATGCCTTGTATGAACTAGCTACATCTAAACAGATAACCATAGAATAGGATAAAACTAAAATATTTTAAGAAACTTTCTAAATAAGAGCTAGCTCAATCCTATCAACAGCCTGATTTGATAATGTTTACACTCCCCTTCAAAGTGGTGAATAAATCTCCAACATTCCCAACTTGGAAGTGTTGCTCAAACACTTTTCTAGGTACTCCCTTTGTAAGGATATGATATATCTGTTGACTTGTAGGAAAGTAGATATTCACAAATCTTCTTTTCTAGTTTCTCCTTGATGAAGTGTCCATCTATTTCAACTTGTTTAGTCCGATCATGATGCACATGATTATGTGCAATGCTACTGGTTGTTTTATTATCACAATAATGCTTTATAGGCTCCTCACTCGCAGCTTTTAGCTCAGTTAGAAGTCTTCTAAACTTCACAGATTCTCTGTGTTGCAGCTCTAAATTCAGCCTAGAAAGTGCTTCTAGCCACAACAACTTGTTTTTTACTAATCTAGGTAAGTAAATTACCATACACAAACATATAGTAGCTTGAAGTAGATCTCTACCACTCACAGACCCTGCCAAATCCGCATTAGTGAATACTTAATTCTAATGTCAAGATTCTTTCCAAAAAACACACCTTGACCAAGAGTCATCTTAAGGTACCTTAATATTCTAATATTCGAAACAGAACCTCCGAGTGCATTTCCTAGGGATTGTGCATGTGTTGACTTACAACACTCACAACAAAAGCTACGTTCTGTCTTTTATAGGATAGATAATTTGACAAGAAGTCTTTGATACCTAACCTAACTCTCTGCATGGATGCATTCCTATCAATACTATCAAACCTTAAATTATGCTCAATAGGTGTATCACTAGGTTTACACTGTAACATTCCATCACCTATAGAAGATCCAGAATGTTTTTTTTTTTTTAATATATAAATACCCTTCTTGTTGCTGGCCCACTTCCATTCCTCAGAAAGACCTTAAATGTCCTAGGTTTATCATTTTGAAATCATTCACAAGCACTTATTTCACCAACACTATTTCACCGAGATCATCTCCCATAAAAATAATATTGTCTGCATGGACTATTAGGATAGTAATCTTACCCTCATTATGTTTGAAGAAGAGGGTGTGATTAGTTTGACCTTCAACAAGCCATAGCTCTTAGTGGTCTTAGTAAAATTCTTTAACCAAGCTGAGAAGATTGCTTTAACCCAGATAAGTACTTAGTCTATTTACTTGATTGATTGTATTCACTGCAAAACCAGGAGGTAGATCGAATACTTCCACTGATCAATCACGGTTTAGGAAGACGTTTTTTTATACCCAATTGCTGTATAGACCAATCTAAGTTTGCTGCAAGAGAGATTAACACCCTGATTGTATTCAACTTAGCCATTATAGCAAACTGTCTCCTCATTGTATACACCATAGGTTTTTGTGAAATTCTTAGCTACTAGACGTGTCTTACCATTAAATAGATCCATTAGCTTTATACTTTACTGACCAGTTCTCATGTTCCGTATTTCTCCAAAGCCCTCATATCTTCTTGCTCAACCTCCTTCCATTTGTAATCACTGAATACCTCCTATACTAAGGTACCACTAGTTTTTAATGGTATTCATAACAAAACACGGAAACATGGTGACAATTTGTCATAGGATACATAGACACAAGATGTAATGTACAAAATCTGATCCCTTTTTCTAATGGCAATTGAGAGATAACTACTGTCATCACTCACTGGTTTTTCATTATATAGAATAGTATCTAGTGATAGTGTAGGTTAAGATGATTGTGAAGACTGTATAAATTCTACTCCTCATTCAGAGGACCGGAAATGAGAGTTATTGAGTTGTTTATCACTGTTAGCATTAGACTTCTAGAATAAATTTTAAGCTCATGTTGATTTAAATTGTCAACCTTCCTCCTGTGTTTAGACCCTTATACAATTCAAATATGGTGGAATTTATTTCAAAAGAAGAAATATAATTATGTGGATTTGGTATACTTGGGATGAATGACAGAGACGTAGATATATCCAAAAAAAAATTCTCTTTTACACCTAAATTTTCCCATTGAAGAGGAGTCTTGGTAAAATAGAATTGTGACTCCAAAAAGGTCACATCATTAGATGCAAAATTCTTCTTAGTAAGAAGGCAAAAACACTTAGCAAGTACGAGAATATCTCTCAAATACACACTTGGGATCCAAATTCTTCTATTAGGAGGTGAAAGATGCACAGAAACAATGCAACCAAATTTTTTAATAGGAAGACAATTAAAAAACTTGTAATCAAGATTGCAATGTGTAAGAACAGTAACTAGAGTCCTAAAATTTAGCATTCAAGTTGGTAACAAATTGATCAAATAAGTGGCTGTTAGGACAACCTTTCCCCAAAGATAGTGCGACATATTCATAGTTAACATTAGAGCCCCAGACATCTCTAGTAGATGTCTATGCTTTTGTTTATATATTTTGCTTTGTTTTGGAGTTTCCACACTAAAACTTTGGTGAATAGTGCGATAATTTTGTGGATGGGTACCTAAAACAGTTGAGAAATACAATTTTTCATCTTATTTAGGAAATCGTACATTGTTACTAATTTAATAGGAAAGTCAATCAAATTAGTTCCTAGTTTCCACAATGAGTTTCTAGTTTCCAGTTTATATTTATATTATCAATTGTATATAAACTAGGATTATTCCTAAAGAATAATGAGATTAATTTACCCTTCATGGTATAAGAGCCATAGGTTCATTGCTCTGGGACTGGACATTTTTTTCTCTTGATCTTAAACCTATACCCTTCCTAATATCACTCTTAAAAGCACAAAACCATGCGAACACAAACTTGACTAGCAGCATATAAAAACAACAACGACAACTACATTCGTTGGAGGAGATGTCTTAATTCAAAGCACTGAGTTGTAAAACATCTAGACATCGTATAGTTTGAATAGAAAGAACTATTTGAAATGGTCTTAATTGGTTCACACATTTGTAAGGTGAATAGGCAAAGTGAGTCATACACTTGGAATTGGACCTAAAAAAAGGGATTCAAAATTTTTAGCTCAGGATGAAAAAGGCTCTATGGTGATGTTTTGGCTATGGAATTTGATGGTGTTAGAGATAAGTGATACTATTTTGTTCCTGAGTACTACCAAAGAGATTTGGGAGGCCATCAAAATTATATATCTAAAAGTTTGTGATATTGCCCAGATTTACCAAATAGGGAACTCGTTCAATTGCTGAGTAGTTTGATCTCTTGCAGACATTATGACATGAGATGAATTATTATAAGTGAATTCAAATGAAGTGTAGTGATGATGCATCCCTCCTCAAAAGGTTTGTTGAATAGGACAAAATCTATGATTTTCTTGTTGGTTAGGATTCCAAATTAAGATGTACTTCGAGTACAAATTCTTAAGAAATCAAGTTTCCCTTTTTAAATGAAATCATTGCCATTGTTCGTGCTAAAGAAGGTAAGCAGGGAGTAATGCTTAAGTCACCTATTGTGTAAAGCTTAACCTTGGCATCTAAGGTATCAGATGCAAAAATTTTTGGTTTAGATCGATATTCTGATGAATCCAAGAAGCAATTTAACCCATTGAAGCTAGACAATAAAGACACTTTATGGTGCAAGTATTGTAAAAAGGTTTGTCACATGATAGACAAGTGTTGAAAACTTTATGGTAAATCTCTTAACAATGGACAATCAAAGGGGAAGGGACAAACAAACATGACAAATACTTATCAAACGACTAAAAATGTCCTTAAGCATATTCAAGAATAGTTGAATTCAATAGAGAAGAGATTGAAAAATTGAGAAGTTTGTTGGAGTCATTTGAGAAACCACTCAAAACAAGTAGTTGTATTATGATCTTAACAGGTATTTCTTTATTTTCTCATGCACTTAATGCTTTGGATATAACCCACCCAAATGCATGGCTAGTTGACTCAAGAGCTGCAGACTATATGACCTGTTTTTTCATTCTTCTACAATATGATCCAAACAATTAAATTTTGCAATTAAAAAATTTCGTTTGAATAATGCAAAAGATTTCTTCAATCAGTCTTTAGCTTTTTATTTTAAAAAAAGGTATAATTCATGAGTCGTAATGTGTCAATACACCCTAACGAAATGAAGCTGCTGAAAGAAAAAAACATACATTTTCTAGCCATTACAAAAGCAACTTTGTTTCAGAATAATGTTCTAAAACAATATTAGGGGGCATTAGTTTTGACAGCTAACCATCTTATGTACAAATTACCCTCGAAAAGCCTTTATTCTTAAAGTCAAATTCAACTTCTTACAAAATTCTTTCCTACCTTTAGGATCTTCAATGGTTTAGTCCCTAAAATCTTTGGTTGTGTGTCCTTTATATATGTCCATACTCAAACTAGATCCATCTTTGTTGGTTACTCTTATAGTAAAAAAAGTTAAAAGTGTTGTCACCTTCAGAAAAATTACTTCTATGTTTCTATCAATGTAATGTTTGTTGAAAATGAACATTTTTTAACTAGTCCTCTTTATGGGGACATATTACTTTTGGAAGAGAAGGACAATTCATGTTCCTTTCTTCAATCTCTTCGATTTCAATCTCTACTCTCTTTGTGCCTCATACTGTTACTTTACCTCATTATGAATCTCCTACTCTACTTAAGTCCAAGTTTCTTAATGTTCCAATTTTCTCAAAGTCAATTTCTCATATTTAGTCATAAGAGTTGATAAAGAAAAAACAATCAGATATGAATTGTCCACTACAAGTGTATTCAAGGAGAAAGGCACCAACTACTCAACCTGAGTAGGTTCAATCGCTTGAATTTGGTTTTAATTCCAAAACTGTTGAGGTAAACACTACTCCCAAATCTATTGAAATTGAAAATCCCTATCCAAATGATTTAGATGTTCCTATTTCCATTCGATTAGGTATTAGAACATGCACCAAACATCTTTTGCACTTGTTCCTGATCTACAAACACTTATCCCCTAACCATAAAGCTTTCCTCACCAACCTAGACACAATTCTCATACCTAAGACTTTCTCTGAGTCACTAGGTGATAGGAATTGGAAAATTGCCATGAATATAAAGATGGAGGCCTTAGAGAAAAACAGGACATGAGAGTTGGTGAAGTTGCTGAGTGGAAAAAACCTTTAGGGTGCAATTGGGTGTTCACTGTAAAGCATATTATATAATTTTTCTGTTTTCTTTTACTAGTTGGAGAGTTTAGTTTTACTGTTTAATAAAAAATTGGCCAATGTTAGGGAATTGGTTTGGAATGAGTGACTGATTTCCAACAATGTCAAATTTGTACCAAATTTTAAAACTAGCTTAGGAACATGTACAACTCGATATCCAAACTGGTTATTCAATTACCCGTTTTTTCGTTTGGATATTAGGTCAGCTCAAGTATTGAGTGATTCTGAATAGCCCTATTAGAATCACATAAAACTTGCTAGTTTTGGCTTTTAGATTCCAGGGCTTTTCCTTCAGATCTGAATGCTCAAAGTAGTATTGACCCTCTCTTTCTCTTTCATTGCAAAACAGCCTCCGTGAAAGTATAGATCTTGAAATTCACAAGAACAATCAGAAAACTTAGCTACACAGTTCAATTTTTCAGTGAGTTTGTTGATAAACAGCCGAATAGGCAAATTAGGAACATGCAAAACAGAGGTCAATATAATTATATTAATAGTTGGATTGTTTCCTTTCCAACCATATTATATAGAGACCCATTAATTATCTTAATCTTTAAGACTTTATAACTTGAACTATAGGAGACACACATGCCAGACCCTTTTGTGAACTATCAACTTCTACAAGAGGACATGAACTAGTCTGATTAAAAATGTTAAAATGATCCAACTACCATTGTGTAAATGGGACAGGGCTTATACTTGTTTGTTCTTCTGTATCAACATGAAACCTTTCAGTTATTCTTCTGGGGTCGACCATGAAGTTTCCAACATCTAGCTTTATTATGGTTCGACCAGTGACAATAATAACACCAACTTCTCTTTTCTCTTCCTTCTTTTCTTAAAGTTCTTTGCTCATTGTTATGTTGTCTTTTTGAGCCTTTGGATCCCAGGGCAGATGATGTTGCTTCCTGAATTGTGCTTGAACCACCACTGCCCTGGACAACCATCATGACTCTTCTTCTGTTCCTCTCTTCTTACCTTAGCAAATACCTCTCGAATAGAAGAAAAAGGCTCCTATCCTAAAACTCTTCCTTTAACTTCATCAAACTCTTGATTTTAACCCTGCAACTCTTTTTCTTTCAAGCATTTTTGTGTATTTTATAATGTCCTGTGAACAAGTCCACTTTGTCTCACATAGAATAAATCTAATTCCTAGCAAATCTTAGTTGAAGAGTTGTAGTAGCGATTTACATATACTGGACCTTGCTTCATCTCCCTGAGCTTTGATCTAAATAGTTGTACTAAATTACCTAGATCAAAATATGTTTCTTTAGTAATATCCTAAATGTCTTTGGCTGTAGGGGAAAGCAGATAAACTTGGCTGATCTCCTCCACCAGAGTTAATTAGCTAGGCCATAACCATTCTGTTTCAACCTCACATTCTCATACCTCTGATCATCCTTTCAGGGACTTTGCAGTATTGGTAAGATAACCCATCTTTCCTCTTCCTTCAGCAATAAGCTTCATGGATTGAGACCATGGGTTATAATTCTTCTCATTTTGCATATGGATCGATATCTGAATGGTGTGTGTGACTATCACCAATGCTTTGCACATTTAGGAAGGATTGGATCTTCGATTGATCAGATGAAGATCCAAAATGTGTAGGATTGGATGGTGGAGAAAGATCTGATGGGACTGCTCTTCCTGTCATCATTTTTTTCGCCATTTTTCTTATGGGCCAGAAAAATGATAAAATAGCAAAAGATTACATATAGATAGAATTTCTAATCCTTAATCAATTAGGAAATTCTAATAAAGGAAATATAATATTCCAATTATAATTAGGATAAATCAAATTAGGAGTCAAATCTCTAAAATTAGGAAATCCTAACATTAGGATTTAGTTCCCTAAAATTAAGGAATCCTAACAAAAAACTTGGTTCTAATACCATGAAAAAACTTGTATTCTCTTTTTCCATGTTTTTTTAATACATTATTTATGTTACATTGCATGGTCTTATGTAGACAAGCAAGGACAAGTGAATAGTACAATAGAATAGGATAAACCTACAACAGTTTAAAACTTCATAGATAATAGTTAGCTTGATCCTATCAACAATCCGACCAGATAATATCTATTGAAATAACATTAGAATATGATTGATCTGAGTTGCTACTGCAGAGCTCTAAATTACCAAATTATATGAAGGAGATTATTCATTAGAGATTTCGTTGAACTCCCTCTTGATACATGAGAGTCTGTGTTGAGTTCCCTTTTGATACAAAGGTAAAAAATGAACCCTATTATACTAGTGCTTAGGAAACTCAAGATACAACTATTAATCTGTTGAATTAAAGTCTGTCACATTCATCACAAGAATTCTTAGAGATAAACTAGAATATGTAAAGTCTTTGTAGAAATCAAAAGACATTCACTAGTTAAATTGTAATGTTTTGAAATTAAATTCCAACACTTCTAATTAATTTCAAAATATTCGTTGATCCCCCTTAATTTTGAAAATATGCTTATAACTCCATTTGCAATTCTCATGTTGCACGAAATTTCTTCAATCTCCATCTCGTTCTTCCATTGTCTTTTATTTTCTTTTTCATAATTGATTTTCTAATTACCTGTAGAAGAATTTTATCTTTTTTAAGTTGAATTACTTTGCGGTAGTTGACGTTGATAATCTGGATCAACTTTATTTTCTGCATGGTAGCATTTTGAAATTAAGGAGTGTTGTGATTCCCCTCACATAATAGAATTCAGTTATTTAAGGAGTGTTGTGATTCCCCTCACATAATAGAATTCAGTTATTTAGAGCAGCAATCCAGTGATACAATCTGGGAACAAAGCGACTCATCAGAGAGATCCATAAACGGGACTGGCTCTGCAGTAGCAACTTAGGATAATCATATTTTAGAGTTGACTTTCTTAGCTCCAATATTCATTCAGATATCCACTAAAGATCCTTGTGTTTTTTTTTTGACATTCAAGAGGAGTGCTACAGTAATTTTCAGCTATTATGTAGACATGTACAGGCCATTATGATTTCTTTTTTTTTTTTTTTTTGGGTTATATGATTATTCACTTTTGTTCATAAAGTTGGTCTGTTATGGTCAAATGATACGCTGAAACTCATAGATGTGTAATATTTTCTTTTGTTTGATTTCAAATTGTATCATCACTGAATATAAAAAATTAAGCCGCTGAATATTTCAGGTGATATTCTTGGAAGTCTTATGGTTAGAGATATAGTCACTGTTGTAACATTTTCATTTTATTTTTCACTTGAAACAGCCAAAGATAGACGAGGACCATCCAATGTGGTTGCATCTTCGGATAAGAGAATTTGACCCAAGATCTAATGCAAGTAAAACTAGAGGTTTCAATGCTAAGAAGTCTGACACCGGAGTAGACGGGAGATGGACACTTGGTTTTACCAGTAACAAGGCTTGTGAGGCTACTCGCATGTTGATACTCGAAGAAACTCGTAAACAAAGATCCCATATTGAGAGCATACTTTCTCCTTTCCTACAAAATGATTATCTTGAAAATTTGTTCGATAATCAAGCTGGATGATGCTCTTCTCCTCTCCGGGCAGGGGTTATAGGTTAGTTTACTGACCACTATACTTTCAGTTCTTTCATTTCTATATTTCTTCCTGCTTTTAATTTTGTTACCAAACCATTTTGTACAATATATTAGGAAGAGATGTAAAATAATAAGTTTCTGTAATTAATCAACTAGTGCAAAGGCGTAACTCTGGGAGCAATGAATTTATTTTATTTGCTAAAGAAATAATATTCACATTCATATTAGAGTAATATTATATATACAAACTTATTTATACAATTTGATATGATAACATTTGATTGAATAATTTTGAAGTGATAAAAAATATTTTATATATATTATATACATATATATATAGAGTTGGTTAGTATTGAAAATTGTTAATTATATGGTTTTAAATCATAAAGGGGGTCAGTTTTTTCACCTGGCTTTTCAGATAGATATAGAGGTGTATATAATTTAGTTCAAATCATAAAATTGAACCAAACTATTTAAAAATTATAGTTTCATTTAGTTTGGTTGAATTTGTTAAATGGTCTAGTTTGAGTTAGAAATTTTTTAAAATGTTTTTTTTTCAGTTTAGAGTGTGGTTTGGATAATTTTTAAATCGAACAAAACAGTAAATCATATTTTTTTTAAAATACGTATGTATAACTATATTAGAAAGAATTTTTTAATAAATAATTAGATGTATAATTTTTTAATATTTATTTTATTATTTTTAATATATTGTATTTAATTTCATATTTATTGTACATATTTATACTATGTTTTAAAAAAATAATAATTTAAGTTATTTTATTAAATAATATATATTTAGAAGTGGAATATTTTCATCAATTTAAATTGTATTTTTTAATTTAATTTGATTTGATTCAAAATTTAAAATAATTTATAATTTTTTAAACTATTTTTTAAATTTTCTTTAAAAATATTTTGAAACCGTAATGAATTGCGTTGTGCACACCTCTAGGTGCATTCAAAAGTAGTTATCTGACTAGACAATTCAATACTTTGAGCTTCTCTAATTAAGTGGACTGAAACGAAATTCAAAGGGAAAATAGAAAATAACACATACTTGACAAAACAGAATCTTAAAACAATGTGAATGCAGAAAACACGACTGATATACATCATCAATGAGATAACTAACCCCGAATAATTAATACTAATTATAAATAAAATAATCTAAACTTTTGAGAAAAGGAGTGTGCGGTACGTAATTCCATCATCTTTACATTAACAAAGCTGTCATGTCAAAATTAGACAAACTTTCTTTTCTTCTCTCTATATGTAAATCCTTTAAAGTCTGGATAAATAAATAAATAAATAGGTGATATTATTCTCTTTTTCTCACAAACAATGAATTTTGTTCGTCTTCTCAAGGTATTGCTTTCACCCACATGGCCACGTAGAAGGAAGATGCTTAGCTGAAGGTTAAAGGCAAAAAATGAGCGGCCCTTTTGAGTAGATAATGCCATTATTTTACTTTTCTATTATATATATAATATATTTAAACGGAGTGCTTTGCTTTAACAAAAAGAAGCTAATTTTGATTAATTTAAATTTTTATATAGTCAAGTGCCCTGATCAGTACAATGTGTTCCCATGGAAAAAAAAAATTTAAGATTTGATAGTGAAAGAAGAGGAAAGATGATCTATTAACTTCCACTTTGGCACACATCTTTTAGTGATGTCCAAATCCTCACATTATAATTTAATTAATAATAATTATCACTTAACTTTTAAATCAGTTATATAATTAATGCTTTGATTAAATTAAACAAAGTTGTTAAAACCTTATAGTGATGAGGGGTTAGGGTGTGTTGTAAGTAAAGTGTAAATGTTTTTCTTTTCTCTCCTCCTCCCCTTCTTCTCTTTGGGTGTTCAAACACTTCTTTTTTGGCAATTACAGGGAATGGGATTGCTTTATTTGTTCAAATTATTTGTATGTCTTTTTAGGCCAACAAAGAAAGATGGAAGCTTTTTGACTGAGAAAAAATATTGCCGATTGCTCTTATTCTCACGGTCACTCTTCAAGAAGAATAAACAGTTGAAGGTTTTGGATTATTTGTGATTTATAAGCCTGACTCTTTGGGTCCTATGTTTTCATTATTTATTCCACTGTTTTTTTTTTTTTTTGTTCTGCTTGTCACCTGCTAATCATACGAGTACATAGTATAAATGAGGAACTATATGTATCTATATGTATCAAGATATCAAATCACCTTTTTGTATTCCAAAATCATCATTTGATACCATAAATGTAATACTCTTGTCTAAGTACATGCTCTCAAAGGTAATATGGATTAGAAAAGACATGTTGACTTAAAATTTATACTTAAACTCATGCAATAGAAATAACTTTAACTCATAGTATAATATATCAATAAAACTATGTGCATAACTTTGTGTAAAAACAATGATATATCATCATGTGATTAGATGTTGATTTATCTTTAATTTAAACTACTCAATCACATAGTGATATATCATTGTTTATGCACATAATACTACTCAAATTTAAATGCGTGCAAAAAAGTGTCTATAAAATACTAAATAAACCTCTTGCATAAATCATAAATCAAATTGTCAGTAAGTTTGAATTACAATCCAAATCCTTAAATGAAATGTCCAGAACTTCATACTTGGTCTCAACTAAAAATCCAATACACAACCAGAAGAGAACAAAAAATGACATAAACCCCCCTCCTCATGCAAGCTTCTCTATCTAAACCACTGACTTCCTGCATACTTGCTACTCACCTCATATGCCAAGCAAAATCACAAACAAAGGAATGTATGAGTGCTACAACATTTAGTAAGTAGGTAATCTATTAGACACCATTAATATAATAACCTTAATTAGCATTCCTAAGCTTAATAGTATTCTTGTGTAACATGTGGTCTACCCTCGAGTGTTTTTTGGCATCCTAGGTGCCATCTGACTAATCTACGATATAGCTTATGCCTAACTCTATAAGCATTATCATCTTGGATGACTAGTCCTAAGTTCATGGTATCGATTAGATACCAAACTCCTAATCTTAGCTTCTTGGATGTCGTGTGAAAGTATATTGAATGACATCCTAGATATTTACTACTACTATTGAACATAACCTAATGTTAGTTAAACTTTGGGTTGACTGAGCGTTGATACCCTGTTACACGAAGAATCTGATCGCAATTCCTCCTTTCAATGCATACATAACTACAAAACTACTAACTAAAAATCATCTTTGGATGGCACCTAACACAGACACATATATGAAACATCTCATTGACCACGTGAGGAGTAAACTAGTGCAATTCTTCTTTACTATACACACCTAAATATAAATGAAATGTTAATGTATCTTGACATTGAGTACATGATGTATCTAACAACAATCTTATTGCTTTTACATGTCTAGTTCGATGTACATAATTTTTTTTCCACTTTTCCCAACTTATCTAAATTCAATGTGAATCTACTTCAGTAAGGGTCTATAACATATTTTACACAGTTGAACACTTTTTATTTGCTAAATTCCTAACTCTCCTTTGGAAATGTCTTTTCTTTTCTTATCCCCATTCCAACACATAATATAAAGGTAGAACTATTATTTTATTATTGTGTATGGCCTTGAATAACCATGCATGCCCATACATCTAAAAGGCTATATACGGGTGTACACTCTTTGGAGTCACGACTATGCATCATACTTTATGACTAATGATGTTTAACTTTGATTTAAGTCCATTAACCCTAAACTTAGCTCATGCACTCCACCTACTCATGGTTGATTGTTCTCTTATGTCATATACAAGCGTACACCCCATAATGCATGATTGTATATAACCTTATTATATAACACTAATGGGTGTACATCTATGTATGAGAGGGTCATCTTTACCTAGGGTGTGTACAACTGTGCACCTCTGTATGTATGACCGTGCACCATCATTTGTCCTAAATTTTTAACATTTTTTTAGTGAACCAAACAAAGTCACTATTTCCATAAAAATTAAATCTCTAGTCCTTATATTTATGATTTTATCCCTATTAATTGTTCTATCAACATGCATCCATATTACATATCATATCAAGCATATCCTAGAAATTCATATGTCTAGCATGCTTCCTATGGTGGTTTACATTAGCACATGAAGGATATACTCTAATCCAATGTAATATCATCATAATAAAAAGCTAGCAATATTTGCAAATCACCCAAGCAATCAAACATAGTTAACCAATTGAAAATTAAAAACAACCACAATACTTACTTGACTTTTGATGATGCTCACCCTTCACCTGGTTACATTGGTTTTTGATATTGCTACTCTCTGCTCTAACGACTTCTAATCACTCAAAAACCTCTCTCATAATTCTTTTTGCTTTGGAAGATGTAAAACTGAAATAACCCTATCAAATTATGTTATCCTCTTTTTATTTTGGCCATATAACACCACCCACGATTGTGCACCCTCCATGCGTGGTTGTACAGACATTTTAATGGAGAAGATCATGTCCTATGATCGTTAGAAATGTTTTCATCCAAAATTTAAACGCTATATATGGTCGTACATTTTAATATGCATGAGTGTATATTGCAACTAGTTGGCACTATTCATTATCTATTGGGTGTACGGACATGCATCTTTACTATGCATGACTGTATATCCTTCAACATTTAAACACTTCATGCATCATGCATGAACTGACCATCATGCCTTGCACTGATCATGTATACGCATACACTCCTAATGTGCACAACCGTACAAGGCCTCCGACAATTAATAAATATGCACAATTCAAATCCAAAGTAAGAAATGACAAAAATACTCTTAGCACAAATCTGTGGGTGTGGTATAGTTGCTTAAAGAAGTAAACATAAGTTGTTTGTGCCGAAAAACTTCAAACTATTATAAATTTTGAACACTTTCTTTTCCTATCTCTATTATTTTTGTGCTTATAATTATTGTTGTTTGTATTTATAATTTATGTTTTAAATTTTTATAAATTCTATTCACCACTTGATTATTTTAGCCGTTAGATGTTTCACTTCACATCAAAAGATTAGACTGAATCACCACATATGCTTTGTTTAATCTCATTAAAAATTGATGAAGCTTTTCCTCATTTTCTTGTGTAATTACTCCACAAGTACAACTGGTACATTTTAGTTTTTGTGGTTTGGAGAAAGTGATGAGTTGCTCCCATAAGCTCTTCATGTCGGGGTAATAAACCAAAATGGTCATGTCGCTTTAGCGCATGTTTGCAACCTCTCGCTTTAATTCTTAAATTCTTGGACCACTAACCTGTGAGATTCTCTTTTCCAGCTGTCTCTACATAGCTTGGGCTGTGTCATGATATACTACAACGTCATGTAATTCTTCATTAAGAGAATTAAGTATCTACTACAAGTGACCCACTTTTCTTCATTTGGGTCTCCTATATTAGGCTTGGAAAGGTTTCCATTGACAAACACATTTCTTTGTTGCTTTGTTATGAGGGCATTCACCACAGTTGTCCTCTATGTTGAGTAATTTTTTCCCTTGAGTGAGTAATACCAGTCAGTTACCTGACTTATCTAAGCCACTCAACTGATAATGGAGTGACTTCTTGTTCTTGGATGGAGCAGTTGTCTTTTCCATGAAGCTTTCTTCAGCCATTTGATTTACAAAAGCAACCAACCCCGCTCTGATACTATGTAAAGAAAGCAAAGGGTTGAAAGTTTGTGGTTGCTCATATATTTAAAGGAATTGTATACACTCATATACAACTCGATAAGACTATATACAAAGAAATAAGTAATCTACATGGAAACTATATCAGCAATAACTAGGAATAAAAAATAAATAAATAAATAAAGAAAAATTAAGTAATGTAGATTTGGTCTTCATGTAGCAAGGTCACCTTAATTTTTATTTAAGAGTTTGCATAAAAAGAGAGTCCCACTAAGGAAACCCGTATCTTTTATCAAATTTGAGATATGCAAAGCTGAGTTGCCTTTGATTCTGGTGCATTCGTCCTGCTTGTCAGCACATGCACTCCACTTTCCACTACAAA
Organism: Mangifera indica; assembly: GCF_011075055.1. Taxonomy (NCBI): domain Eukaryota; kingdom Viridiplantae; phylum Streptophyta; class Magnoliopsida; order Sapindales; family Anacardiaceae; genus Mangifera; species Mangifera indica. The sequence continues at coordinate 6,311,449 of NC_058146.1, forward strand.
ATCGACTTTGGACTCAAAATTTACCCAACCTACAAGAAAAGTATTAGCCCACCTTGCATATATTTCCACTCTCTTCTCTCTCTCTCTCTCCCCTTCCCTCCTCGACCAAATTATCAGAATCTTACTCTTAGTTAACACACAAACCTCTTCTCAGATTCATACTACTTCAGCGCTACTACTTCATAGATAGCTCTTATGATCCTGAAAAAATCCCTTCAACATCATCTTCCTTGATCCCTCTAATCACCATAAAGTTAATTTTCTTTTTCACTAGTTTTAGGTTACAATAAGTTGGTGAAACATGAGAGCAGACGGCTGCACGGTGCAACAAGGCCTGACAGCTGAGGCTGCGAGTGTCGTAAAACAAGCGGTAATGCTGGCGAGACGCCGAGGCCACGTCCAAGTTACCCCGCTTCATGTAGCAAACACCATGCTTTCTGCTTCGACTGGACTTCTCAGAACTGCTTGCCTTCAATCTCACTCTCATCCACTTCAATGCAAAGCCCTAGAGCTCTGCTTCAACGTTGCGCTTAATCGCCTCCCCTCCTCGACGTCCACCCCCATGTTGGGAGCTCACTCTCAATACCCCACCATCTCTAACGCTTTGGTTGCCGTCTTTAAGAGAGCGCAGGCTCATCAAAGGCGCGGCTCGGTTGAGAACCAGCAGCAACCACTTTTAGCTGTAAAGATACCGTTAGAACAACTTATTATCTCTATTTTAGATGATCCGAGTGTGAGTAGAGTCATGAGGGAAGCCGGTTTCTCTAGTACTCAAGTAAAAACCAATGTTGAACAAGCTGTATCGTTAGAAATATGTTCTCAAAATAGTCCTGTAAGTAGTAATAACAAGTCTAAGGAAAGTAATGTGTTGGCCCTCTCTCCTCAGTTTGCTCCTCCTGCAGCTCAAATTGGAACAAAAGTTATGACTAAACCCAAGGTGATAGATTCAATTAGGAATGAGGACGTGATGTATGTTATAGAGAATTTGATGAACAAAAGAAGAAGAAATTTTGTGATTGTGGGAGAGTGTCTTGCTAGTGTCGAGGGTGTTTATAGAGGAGTGATGGAGAAAGTTGATAAAGGAGATGTTCCCGAGGCTTTCAGAGATGTGAAATTTATACCGCTTTCTCTTTCTTCTTTTAGGCATCAAAATAGAGTAGAAGTTGAAAAAAAAGTTGAAGAAATCAAGAGCCTAGTCAGGAGCTATATTGGGAGAGGAGTTGTTTTGAATTTGGGAGATCTTGAATGGGTTGATTATAAGGCTAGTGCAAGTGAACAAGGAAGTGGGCATTATTGTTCTTTAAAGCACATAATTATGGAAATTGGGAAATTGGTTTGTGGAATTGGACAGAATGGAAAGTTTTGGCTTATGGGGACTGCCACTTTCCAAACTTACATGAGATGGAAATCCAGCCATCCATCTCTTGAAACTGTCTGGGGTCTTCATCCTTTAACAATTCCTGCAGGAAGTTTACGCTTGAGTCTCATCACTGACAGGTACAAAAAACCAAACAATTTTTGTAAAAGTTTCTATATGTTACACTCTAAATGTAGAGTATTCTCTTTCTGAATTTTTTTTTTCTTTTTGCTTTTTATAAACTAACAATATCTCTGTGTGTGTACATATATATATATATATATATATATATATATATATATATATATATATATATATATATATATATATATATATTTACAAATCCTTTCCTTGAAAGGAGAGAAAGATTAATTTCCCATAATCATTTTAATTAATTTCATCTTTTTTTTTTTTTTTTGGTTTTCTATACAGTGATGTGCAAAGTCAGTCCTCAAGTAACAGAACTGAAAGTGGAGATCAAGAGAAGAAACTCACTTGCTGTGCAGATTGTTCGGCAAAATTTGAGATTGAAGCTCGAGGTTTACAAAGCAGCAATGGCAATATTGAGTCTACAACTGCAAGCCTTCCTGCATGGCTTCAACAATACAAGGATGATAACAAAACACTTAGCAATAATAACAATGATAAGGTAATTATAATCATATATATTCTTCTTTCATCATTATATAAGGTCTAAATAATATATAAAAGTTAAACTAAACTTTTTTCTTGATATTTTGTTTTTCTTTTATAATTAGGACTCTTCTGCAGTGAGAGACCTTTGTAAAAAGTGGAACTCAATTTGCAATTCAATTCACAAAAAACCTTACTTTTCTGAAAGCACAACCCTCGCTATCTCTTCTGTTTCACATTCTTCATCTAGTTCTGGCTTCTCATATGAAAACCACCAATTCCCTAATTCTCATTGGACTCGCCATGATTGGAGTACTACTGTTGTTGAACCCACGGACTCGTGGAGGGAACACCATCTCTGGTTTTCTGAAACTTTTAACAAAAGTACACCTGAACCCCGTTTTCGAATGTACATTCCAGAGCTTCATCAGGATTTCAAACAGACCCTTTCTTCCAACCCTAATTCCACTCCAAACTCGGCATGTTTAAGCGATGTAATGGGGAATATGTGCAGAATTTCAAGGAGTTAAACGCCGAAAACGTAACAACTCTATGCAATGCATTGGAGAAGAAGGTGCCGCAGCAAAAGGATATAATTCCTGAAATTGTGACAACAGTCTTGAAATGCAGGTCCGGTATGTTAAAAAGAAGAGGAAATTTTAGAGATCAAAGTGAGATCAAAGAAGAAACTTGGCTGCTCTTTCAAGGTGTTAATATGGAAGCAAAAGAGAAGATCGCTAAAGAACTAGCTCGGCTTGTTTTCGGCTCCCAGTTAAACTTCGTTTTGATTGCCTTGAGTAGTTTCTCTTCTACCAAAGCCGACTCCACTGAAGATAGTAGAAATAAAAGGTCAAGAGATGAGCAAAGTTGCAGCTACATCGAGAGATTCGCCCAAGCAGTGTTATTTAATCCGCATCGAGTCTTCTTCATTGAGGATGTTGAACAGGCGGATTATTGTTCTAAAAAGGGATTCAAAAGGGCGATTGAAAGAGGAAGAATAAAGAATTCTAATGGTGATGAAGTTGGCCTTAGTGATGCCATTATCATACTAAGCTGCGAAAGTTTCAGTTCGAGATCAAGAGCGTGTTCTCCTCCCGTGAGGCAAAAATCAGACAGCTCTGATGAAGACAAAGGCACTACGCCAGAGGAGACAAGCCCTTCTGTGTCGTTGGATTTGAACATTTGCATTGAAGAAGATAGCACTGTGGATCAGTCAATTGACGATATTGGACTTCTTGAATCCGCGGATAAACGGATTATTTTCAAATTGTAATTAGTAGTTGTTTACATTTATTCACTTTAGGCTTTTAGATTCTCAGGCATTTCGATCAAGGCCTTCAGTTTAAGGAAGAAATTTCCCCTCTTTGTATCTAGTCTTATTCTCTTTTATTTAAGAAAGCAAGATCTATAAAAATCAAATTTCAACATCATGGACCAACTCTATAATAAATTATGATTTTTATTAAATGGAAAAAGTTAGGCAAAAATCATGTCTCGTATGACTATTTTTATTTGTATTTTTTTAGATAAAAGTTTGAGAAATTCTTGATCCATGAAGTAATATTACAAGATTAATGAAAAAAATTGTAATAAATTGTTTTTAAATAAAACTATGTGTAAATATTTTTATTATTTAATCACATAATAACATATAATCTATATGTTTGATTGTACACTAAATACAATATATAACATTATTTGTTTTTTCCTAGTCATAATACTTCCTCCCCCATCACCATGCATGTAATAATTAGCAATTTTAGAATACCTTTTCTACTAAATCTTCCTCGGCTTTTCTGAGTGGGATACGAATTTTCTTTGTTGTGTTCCTTTGAATGAATCGGTCATGGCCTCAACAAGAAATTAAAATACTGTAAGAACAAATTGTTGGGAAGCAAGCAATTATGCTAGCAAGACCAAAATCAAATTCTCCCATTCTTGATTAAACTATGTGACAGCAAAAACCTCTTCTTTTTTTATGGTATTCTAAAATTTGTTTGTTATTTATCAATTACTTTGTTATGTTGAACCTTATTTGACCCTAATTCATGAATATATTGGGTCGGATAGTTTATATAAAATAAATTTAAGTTTTTTTACATAGATAGGGATTGAAAAGTCCAACACAAATTTGATAATGGAGAAACAAATGAGATGCTTCCAAGTAGAATATCTTTTAAGCTGAACTGCAAAGGAATCATTTCTAATTCCCTTGAATAAAAGTAAAGAAGTTCAGAGTTCTTGAGAAAAGCTAGTTTTCTCCTTCCATGAGATTAGGCTATCTAGAATATATACATAATCAGAATATAATAACCTAAGCTAATTAGTTCATAGAGGCATTCTTTAATTAGGGCGACATTAATTTGATCAAGATTATATTAATAATTTTATAACTTTAATCCAATTATTTAATATATAATCCAAAAGTTCTAACGAAATAATTATTCTTAGTTTAAATTCTCTAATTTGTACATTCTACTATGTGATACGATTAAATTTTAACATTCGATGCCCTAGAGCTTAGATTTGAACTAAATTTTAATTTTACCATACATTCATTCACATGGGGAAAAGCATATTTCCCATCAAGCATCTTCATGCTCTCGATTTAAATCTTAACGTTAGGACTTCGAATATAAGTGCTGCTATTTCAACTTTATATATATTCTACTTGGTCTTCTGCACGTTGCAGGCAGATAAAGCGATTGCTGCTTTGAACACATTTTATTTATGCATATATCCCGTTTTCCAGCTGTTGGAATCCCAATTTGCTGTCATTCATGTGTTTGTAATTTATAACAGCCAAAATAACTAAATTGTTCCATTACAATTAATATATTTCCAAATTTTATTGAAATTTCAAAAGGTATGCAAGAGTAAGGCTAAGTTCTGAATTACTCAGCTTCTGTTTGAAGTCAAGGGTGCGTCATGGTCTCATAGAGATTGATTGTAGAATAGCACTTAACAATTTGTGTACATCAGTAATTTAGCATATTTGACATTTTTTTCCTACAGTATTAATAATATATTCAAGAAAGGAGAAGAATTATTTTAATTAAGCCACATTTATGCAAGAATATTGAAAATGAAATTGCATCCAATATCCTATGTTGGATCGGGAAGTTTTCTTTTGAAAAAAAAAAAAAAAAGGTTCCTCAATATGGATCAGTCAAGATTTGTGATATCTAAAGATCATTGGTCTGTAATGATTAGAAACAATTTTTGCAAGGTTGAGATTGTAACTTGTAATTTGTCTGATTGAATAGTGGATTGACTATAGGATATCACCTACCTTAGATGTAAGATTTCATTTACAAAACTCAATCCAAGTAAACTGATGTGCCTTAATTTTTTTTCTCCCATATTTTTTGCTATCTCCTTTTTTAGCTTATAAATATGACTTCTAACAAATTGTATTAGAGCCATTACCAGATTCTTTTCTTGTTTCTTGTTCTTTTTTCTTTCAATCGTGTTTATAACATCCAAAAAAGTCCTTTCAATTTTGATGTGAACTAATAAACCCTAAGCTTCAAGAAACATTTGGTGATAAGAATAGGTCAAACTTGAATAAAAATCAAATGATTTGATGAAAAAGGGATCTTTTATTATATGTGAAAGAAGATGATGCACACATTTCTTGTTTATCAAAAGTGTGCTAAAGCCCTATGCTGTGAAAATGAGCTTCCAAACAAGATGTATCAAAAGTGTGATAAAACCCTAGGCAGTGATGGTTCTATCAAAATTCTAGTCAATGTGAGATTAGTACCCAAACCTAAGAGAAATCAAATTTCATTAGGTATGCTATATTTGGTTTCAGTTTCAGTTCTTTACAAGATGGAATCAAAATCGAAACCAAAATCGATCAGTTCCATAAAATTGGAATAGAAACCTATCTGTGGTAGGTCAATTTCAGGTAGGAACTGGAATCAAAAGCTGAGTACCTATGGTTTCAATTCCAATTCAATTTTTTGCTCACCCCTAATACATCATGCACTCAACACGAAGGTGCATTGACCACTTATTTCTGTTTAGTTTATGTATACATAGTAAAGGATAGTGGTATTAGTAGTTCTTCATATGATCAGTGAGATGCATCACATATGCCCCCGTGGTATGAGCCATCGTAAGATGACAATCTAGTTAGCAATCATGTAGCTCTATATATGTGGTAAAAAAGGGATTGCAATCAGTTTTTCTATGTGACTAGGTTATCATAACTAGTTAACCTAAAGTTTGATTGGTATGGTGCGCAAGACACATATATAGTAGACATTTAGGATGTCGATTATTTTACAAGGGCATCGAATATATCAAGATCAGCTTAGTCTTTAGTCATATGAGATAACATTGCCTATGTAGTTAGCGCACGAGGGCATCAAGATGAGACAAATGGGCATAAGAGGATGTTGGAAAACAATCGATAGTAACCATAGAGTGAGATAGTAATGGAACACTAGTTTATGAGATGTTGTGTGTAAGGTGTCAAGAGGTCATCGACTTACTGAGTGTTTTTCATTTATGCATTCCTTTATATGGTTTTGTAGGTAGAGGAGAGTAGTGAGACATGCAAGGAGCAACGGTTTAGCTCAAGAGGTTGCATGAGGCTGATGGGCATTTTTGTCATTTGATATTTGTGAGTTTTATGTATTTTCCTTATGGACACTATTTATGTTTATGCATTGGTTTTATATTGATGGATCTTTAAACACTTATGTATTTGGGATTGTTGACCATTAATAATTTATGAGGTTGTTCAATCTATGTATGTTAACCTTTTTATAAGCTATATGTGTTTAAGAGTAAATCATGCTTTAAATTCTAATGTAATAAAATAAGAGTTCAAGTTTGACATGTCTCTTTGGATCATATTCTATCTAAGGGTATGTATTTGAAGAGAGGTATTATACTATCTTAGACTTATTTAAAATTGGTGAAGTCTAACGTATGTTTGTCTATAGAGGTTATTCTCTAGGCTAAGGGTTACATTCAAGTTTGAAGACAAGGTTGAGTATGTTGTAGTTATGCGTCTTCATTTGCTACGATAGGATAAAATAATCATTTTTGTTGGCAATATATCTTGTAAATATATAAACCTTTGTAAAGTTAGAAGAATTTGAGATTATTTTTTTTTAAAAGGTTTTTTTCTCTATTCTTTGTCCTTTATTTAGATCCTTTTTCAATTCCTCTTTTGTTCTTTTTAATCTCTCTTTGTTGTGAGCAATTGTATATTTCTTTGTAAAGATAAGTAATCTGTAATGATCTGTAACATTTGTTAAAATGTTGAGATTATAACTTGTAATCTGTTTGATTGAATAGTTAATTAACTAGAGAATATTTTCTGCCTTGGATGTAAGATTTTGTATATGAAATAAGAACCAAGTAAACTGTTGTGTCTTCATGATTCTTTTTCTTACATGTTTTCGTTATCTCTTTTTGTAGCTTATAGATCTAACTTCTAACAACCTGTTTTATTAATTGTTCAATCATCTTTGGTCATTGTTTTAGCATCATTGAAGAACCTCTAGAAAATTTGGGAGTGCTAGAAATGTTGTGTTTGTTGCATAAAGTTTGGTGCTTAGAAGGATAGCATGATAGGTGACTTTGAGATGGATTCAAATTCAAGAATGAGTCTTTTTCTAGTAGAGGAGAATGATGTAGTAAATTTGGAATGAGCATTCCGGTTGTGAGATGATACTAAAAAATAAGGCACCTTTGGTCATTCCAAAAGCATCAAAAGTCAAAAAGGCTATTCTTTTAAATAAACAGTCATTCCGTCAAGTTTGTAGAGTTTTATACACCATGAAACTTTCCATTTTTATAGTTTAATTTATTTATTCAATCCTTATTAGTTTATTTTTGAATCTTGGGTTTTCTATGACTATTTAAAGGATTATTTAGCTTAAAAATAGTACTTTTGGTTATCGATTTTTGAAATTTTTATTTTAGAGCAAAGTAATCATTTGAGTTATTGCAATCATCCAGTCTCCAAATTTTGATACAATTTAATAGTAGTTTATTGTATCAACATTTCTTGTGATTACTTAGTCATCTTTTGTTATTGTTTTGGTATCAATTCCAAAGCAACGAAGAAATATAACTAAACAATTAATGAAATGGATGATATGATAAACCACCGTTGAATTATATTAGGATTTACATATTAGATTATTAAAATAACTGATGATTGACCTTTTATTGCAAAACAACAATTTCAATAATCAATCATCAGTAAGTTAACAAGTTTCTTATTTCATGCTAAAAAACACTTTAAATAGTTAAAAAAAAACCCTAGAAACCAAAATAGACAATAAAAGAAAGAACAATTAAAACTCCAAAACTAGAAAGTTTTCTGGTGCCTAAAACTCTACAAACTTGATGGAATGACAATTCATTTGAAGGAACACTCATTCTAAGCTTGGGTGCTCTCAAAATGACCAAAAATACTTTTGGACCGATATTTGAAATAACCTGTTTTGGTCTCCCATCACATTTGGAAGACCCATGAGAGGAAAAAAAAGTTGAAATTCTTTGAAATATATGAAATTTGAATTTGAGAAGGAAGCCAAATATAAACTTCATGTCATTTGAATATAAATTTTTAACTCATACATGGATTTGTATTTGTGTTTTTTTTTCTTTTTTACAGTAGTATTTACAACTAATTTCTTTTCATATAAGATCATTTACAAGCATCTATGACATACATCATCCATATATATATATTTGGAAGTAAAAAAATAGATGAATATAATGAGAGAAGCATTATGCTTTGGATCATGTATGGAAAGGGGTGAACAAAATAACATTAAGGTATGTTCCATAACGTAAGGATTGTGCAAAGGGGAAGCAACTTTTTTGTGCTTTAGAAAGGACAAAGCAAAATCTGCCCTAAGGAATATCTAACAAGAGCACTACTTTTCATGCATTTTTACTATGGATTTTTTTAGGCCAAAGGACTATTTCCCACCCAAAGTATGTGCTTTTCTCAAGTTTCTCCCCATTAACTTTGAAAATATCATTTACCTACCCGTGACCGGTTAAAATTAATGGTTTCAAAGGTAAAATCGTTATTTTGTCTGTATTATTAAAAATAAACTTAAATTAGATTTTATTTTCCCCCCTAAATCCTAAAAACTAACAATTTCCCCCAACTCAAGTTTTACAAAATTGCATTTTCTCCCCTAGGGTTTACAATTTTCTGAGTTAGTTTTTTGACGTTGTTTCTTCCTCTTCGGCCTCCTTTTGACGATTGTCCTGGGAACTGTCGTCGACGAAGACGAGTCGACGACTATGCCTAGCATAATCGCGGAAGGATGCCGTGTCAGAGAGGAAGAGGAGTTGCCTGGAGGTCACCGGAGAGAAAGAAATGGCGCCAGAAAACTAACTCTGAAAAATTGAAAATCTTAAGGGGGAAAACGTTGTTTTTTAAAACTTGGGTTGGGGAAAATTGTTAGTTTTTGAAATTTTAGAGGGGAAAATGAGATAAAATTTTTAGGGTTAGAGTTCCGTTAAATTTAACAGCCTATGGGTGGGTAAATGGTATTTTTAAAGTTAATGGGAGGAAACTTGAGAAAAACGCATACTTTGGGTGAGAAATAGTCCTTTGGCCATTTTTTTAAAGAATAAGTTTTCCCTTTGATTTTCGTCCAACATTATAAATAAAAAGTGAAAGTTACACACACACACACACACATATATAATTGATTAATTAGTAACAAAACAAAAAAAATTTACACATTTCAAAACTTAGAGACGTTTCTACTTTAAAATCACTTAAAGATTGTTATCTTCACAACTTTAAATTAAAACCCCTTAAGCATAAGTAGAGACTTTGTCGCTTGTGACTTTTAAAAAGATTAGAGGTTTTTGGAGATGATGCATTATTAGGAAGACAAGGTGGGGTTTTCATGTGTTGCACTCACTGTAATATATTTCTTTCTTTCATTAGTTTCCCTTTCTTTCTAACTAGCTAAATCCGGCTTAGTAGTATTTCATTCTCTCCTACTTTTTACTTGTCTCTTTTATCTTTTTTCTTATTTATCTCTACCCTAAAGGGAAGAAGCCTCCAACTTAATTAGACTGCGTTTCCTTCTTTAAGTTTCTTTTGGCTCTTCGTCTTTTCTTCAATTCATTTTACCCCCTCTATTAATCCCTTTGCTAATGAGTTGGTTCGTATCTATTAGCTTTTCATACTTACATACATGTGTTTATTGCCTCCTTTAATTTTTTTCTTCTTTTATTTAAGCTTCCACCCTTTGAGAGACACCCATTTAATGAAATCCTATATATATAGATATACAGAGCTTAATGAATTAACATGTTTCTCGACCATTATTGTAGTTTAAAGAGAAATTAATATGCATCTAGTGTTCCTTCGACATTTTTTATGTTTATCCTAGTTATATAAATTATGCACTTGCATATCAAATACAATATGCTTGCCCAATAAAGCCATAAATTTATATAGAGTGAGGACAAGTGACATTTCGATGAATTATTTAAGGTTTCGGATTGATTCTCAGCAATAATAGAAGAAAAAAGCTCTCTATTTTATATTTCTTAATAACTTGTAGAACTAGTCAAAGCAATACATTAATGGATCGTAACTCATAAGAATTTAATCTTGAAATTATTCTCTTGGTAGATGGAGCAAATCTTTGTTCAATTATACTGGTTTTGCGAGATCCGCGGTGATGGTCATGTACTTTTGTGATTATCTGAATGCGCAAATCTTGAAATTATTCTCTTGAAATTAGTATTTAGCCCTCTCTTTTCCAAGCCTTGTGGCTGGTATTTAGCCCTTCATAGCCGGGTTAAATAACTTTGATCTATGCATCTTTTTGTACATTCAACTTTCTTTCTATACAGCAAATTATTATAATTTAATATAAACAGAGAAAAGTTAGCATTTCAGCAGAATGAACATAACTTATTTTAGTCGAAAATTTGACCAACTTTTATCATGTTTCATGCCACTAATTAAAGAAACACATGGAGCGCATTAATTTTGAGACTATTGTTTATATAAATTAATGGAATGTCTAATTAACAACCACTCATCTATCGTTTCCAAATTTTTCTCTTTTTATGCTAAAAGTGATCACTAAACTTAATTACGTGAGGATCATAATTCATAATCCAAATTAAAGCCGATATTTTTATGTGTTTGCTTTCTTTTAGGTACTTATTGGGAGAGAAACTGAGTTGATGACCCAGCAAATAAATGAATTAATTTATCATTAGTGTGATCTGTTTTAATTGATTAGTTATATATTTAGAGTTCAAATATTTCTATGAGCTCTATTTCTTTTAAAATTGTATATGATTTTAATATATCTATAATGAGGATAGAATATGTTGATGAGAATTTTTGTAACCAACTGATATAAATAATTCAAAGTTTTATGTAAAATAGGTTATTGTAGTGACATTGAGGATCCAAAAATAGACTCTAATATCCACATCGGTAGTACGAAGTAAATACAAAGAAAATGTTGGATATAGAGTGGTTTTTTATGTGGTTTGGTCCTCTACTCAGGAGTCTATGTCTATAGGTTATGACATTAATAACTCTAGAAGAATGCTTCTGCAAAGTGAATATAAAGATTACATGAAAGAATTTTGCAGAAAAACACGAGTTTGGGTTGGAGCTTTAAATGGAATTGTTGGATTTTAAAGTCTTATCGCTTAACTTCGGATGAAGTGGATCTTATCCTGTCTATGGTGGAAAAGGGAAGTTTGGTGTCTGACTTTTTTAGTGGAAGTATATTCCCTTACTACTATGGTGGATAAGAGTATGTGTTTTACATGGACTCATAGAGGTATCTTAGGCCATAATGGATTTCCTAACAAAAATGCAATAGACAATCTCATATGGGCTTACTCTATTGTAAGAAAAAGGTGCGTTCTTATTCTTCCTCTTCCCCTACTTCAGTTTTGCATCAAAGAACAATGTTTTGAGGCTGATTGTGGTCTTTGCCCCAAGGGTAACTTGAGTAAAGTGGAGCTACTTGAAGAAGACTTCTGAGAGTTTCTTAGGATTTTCACATGCTAGTAAAGCCTGAGGTCTCTAGTGACTATGATGTAGATCGATGTAAAAAAGTTATACCTTTGTGGTCACTTGTTTAATTGCATTTCAAAAGCTCTGAATGATTTGTTTGTTCACATTCATAACTTCTAGGCATGCCTCCTCTTCCTTTTGGAGAAAGATTTGATCCTTATATGGGTAGAGGTTCTAGACCTTAATGAGGAAGCCTACTATTCATCTTTAGTAGAAATAGTGGGTTATGTGTGTGAACTTATAGTCATTTTCCACTTTCACAAGAGTGTCGTATCTTGTAATTGTAAATTGATACAATTAATAAAATCATGATTTTAAGTGTTTCTTCTTGTAACTTCATTTATTGTCACCCTACTTGTAACTCCAAGTACTTTAAAATGTGAGACTTGACTGCCATGAAAATTTCAAGCTATATAATAAGTTTGGGGAGATCATGATGTCCCCAGTTTGTTAAGGATGTATTTGCAATGCATTGCATATAGACTTGTTTTCTCTTTGAGATAAAAGTTATCTTGCTACTTGTCGTTATCCATGTGGTCATGATGGCAATGAGTTAACTTCAAAATCACAATTGTAAGCTGTAAAACATATTGGAGTTCTACATTCTTCTTTTGAATATCCATCACCTTGACATGATTTCTTAGTTTGTGTGATGGCGATAGGTGATATGAGTTATGGTTATCACACCAAGTTGATAGCTTAAGTTAGTGTGCCCTCAATTAATGTGAATTATATCCCCTCGGGATGTTCCACATGTATGGTTGGAATATTGTTGGTATAAGTTGTCATTGTGTTGGAGTAGGTGCTTTAGAAACATATTTGAATATTCAAGTGACAATCTTTATTTATAAGTGTATATGTTTACACATATGTTTAGATAAATGTTCTTAGGTTGGCAAAACCATGATAAAGGGATCAATAGACAACTTGATCATGAGAATTATATGAGCACATATAATGGCCAATCTAAAACCTTTATAGCCTCAATATTATCATAACCTAGTGCAACAGATGAGTGCATGTGATCCTTAGACTTGAGACTACTAAAACATCTTATATATCAATTAACCTAGTTTGACACTAGTATAATGTAGTCTTTTTCGAAGAGCTATTAGAACTACAATGATTGGCTAGTCGAAAAGTATAGTAAGGCTATAGTGGATAAACAAATGATCATTACTCTCGAGTATGAGGGCAAATATCTCAATCCACCATTTGGTTATGAAAATGAACTAAAATTTATGGTCATAAAAGGAACGGGTTGGTGCTTGATCTAATGTTAATGTGATCGTTGCTTAATCAACCAAACATTTATGTCAAGGACAAATTGAAGTAGACACTATTAATGTGCTTGAGCCTGGATAAAATATTGGTTGATTAAAAGATTTGAATGCATGAAAAGCATACCATTGAAAGGCTATATCAATTAACGACGATGCTTGGTTAGGTGGTCATGTTGTCTTACTAGAAATCACTCATGATTTGTGTGATGATTAATTGTGAATTAATCATTAATATTATTCACTGTCAATATATAAAAGAAACTATAGGTCATACACGTAAGGGGTTATTTGCTACAACTTAAATCGTTCGGTTGTTAAATGCAAAGAATGAATCACCTTGGTTGGTGGATTTTGATTTCTAAAATTGTGCTTGAAAATATTTAAGAATAAATATTGAAAACATAATTATGGTATAATTAATTATATCGAGCCCAATTGATATAATTAAAGGGTTTAGGTCAATCATGTAAATAACCATAAGATTCAGGATAGAGTATATAAAAAAAGTATTATGATTATGTCATAAATTTATGTTATTTTTTATAACCCAATAGAAGAGAGAGCCATTAGATACATATCTTTCTCTCCATGTTGCCTCTCTCTCTCTCTCCTTGGAAATAATTTTCTTCAAAATTTTTCACCAATCAAGAGATATACTCATACCATTTTCACATGCTAGCACTTGTGTGTCTCATTGTCATTGTAGAGCCCTTGTGTGGATGAGTAGAACCATGTAAAGCTTATAAAAGAAGCATTTTCAATCTAAGACAAATTTGGGGTGAATTCAAAGAGAAGAAACCTCAAAACACAAGCACGAAGGTTTCTGACCTTCTCTTTTTACATATATAATTAACTTTTTACCTTAGGATCAGATTTTTCGTGTTTTTATATTTAATTTTGCTATAAATTTATTGAAATTTTGTTTTATAAGGCATGTGAAAACTCTACAATGATATCAAGGTCGGCTTGCTGAATTATATAATTTTTTAATTAGTTTTTAATAATACCTTTTGAGTTCTCAATATTAATTTATTATTAATTTTTAGGATTCTTTATAATATTAATAATAAATAATTACTACATTTGGTTCCTATATTAATTTATTTTAATCTTTTAGTTTTTCTATAATATTAATAATAAGTAATTAATGCATTTGAGTTTCTCACATTGATAATATTAATAATAAATAAGTGATACCTTTGAGTTTTTCATATTAATTCTTTATCAATTATTAGGATTTTCTGTAATATTAATAATAAGTTTAGGTTACTCAGATTAATTCATTATTAATCATTTGACTTCTCATAATATTAATAATAAAAAATTAATACATTTGAGTTCTCCATATTAATAATAATTCATCCTTAGCTCTCTATAATATTAATAATAAATAATTAATACAATTTGGTTTCCCATATTAATTTATTATTAATCTTTTGTGTTCTCCATAATATTTAATTAATATGCTTGGATTTCCTATCTTTTATTAATAATTCTTTTTTATAAAATGGAACACCCATTCCATCCAGAGGAATGCTTGTTCTGGTCTTAATTATAATCATTCCTTTAACTTAAAACACCCATCCTAATCTAATTATTAAGTGTCAAACATTATATCCAGCACTCCCTCACTTAGATTATAATGTTAATGGATTTGTGTATATAACAAGTCTTTTTTCGTTGATCTTGTTATTATTGCCAATATTTCAAGAATTTATCAAATCAATGACAGTATTAGCTTTAAATCAAGATTTGTAATGATAAATTTGGAAATATAGCGCGCAATCAATCATGTTAAAACAAAATTTTTCTAACCATATTGCACTATTGTGGTATTGTGATTCATCCCAATATTCATGAATGTTACAAAGTTATAGTTTATCAACTTGTGTAAATGTTAGGTTCCTACTATTGGTGACTCAAAAGGCTTTAATCTCATTCTTAATGTTCTTTTTTTTATTTACCAAAGCTTGAGACAACGTTATAGTATATAGGGGCCAATTAGTGAATCTTATATAGACAATTGTAATAATTCCATCATACATTAGTTGTCTTATGTATTCATATTGTAAGCTAATGTATCCAAACTTACCATTGTAATCTGACTAAATGTTGTAGACATAGTTACTTCATTATAATATGTAAAGGGATAATTGACATCGATTGTGACCATAACTTTATATCCAAAAGACCAACTTGTCACAAGGTTTGAAGTTGATATGAATTGTTTAGTCTTATGATGACATTAAGTTGCCCACTTGGTCAGCCCACCTAGATTGTATACACCTACAATAAGAAATATAGAAAAAGAAAGCTCAATGTACAAGAAAATTTTCAACCTTTTTATTAATATAAAAAAGGAATACAAAGCTTCTTGAAGGGAAATGTTTACACACAATTTCTTCACTATCTCCCTACCTTTCACAACGTTTATTTATAGGAAAATACAACTAGTAGATATCTCCCATTTTTAAACACCATCTAATAGCACTACTAGAGCATGTCTCAACCATTTCACCTCTTACATGTTGCTATCAAAGCTATAAACTTTGATTACACCATGAAATGTGTCACAAAATACCCAAAAATATTAAGGATACAATGCTTATGTTTTCTTGAACATTGAAAATATTCTACAAAATTCATGGAATGAACATTCCATATGTCTATAATATAATTCATGGAATGCCACATTCTATTCGTTTTATATGCTTCCAAGGTTCATGAAATGTCGGTTCCATCAATGGAACACCTACTCCATATAGAAAAACTTAAAAACAAGCTAGTTGCACCAAACCATTGTAGAAGGTTTCAAGTCATTTTGCTTTAAAATAACAAAAATTGAAATACTTATTCCAAACATTGATTTGTGGTCTTAAGTATGAAATGTCTATTCATTGAATAGACATCCATTCTGATTTTAGTTATGCTCATTTCTTTAACTTGAAACACTCGTTCTAATCAAATTATTAAGTGTCAAACCTTAAATATTATTTTCATATTACTTGCGCCTTTTAATCCTATTCAATGTAAATTTTAACTTGTATAAATATTACAATCCACCATTATATCTCACACTCAAGATGATGAACCTTTTGGTTTATTAAAAGACAAAAAGGGAAAATTTTATCCTTTCATTTTATTCACTAGCAACTAACACCTTAAATTTCTTGATATAACCACTAATGGGCGGAGATTTTGGGATATGAAAGTAAATGCTGGAATCTTTAGTCAGAAAAGCATAAGAACCACTAGTGTTACCAAAGTGGTTTCTTCCACTGGATCAAAAGATTTAGAATTGTGACAATGGGTATTGCAGTTGTACCAAATTCCAAGTAATTGGAACACAAACAAGACGAGCTGAAAGAGATGGGGCAGTCCTGCAAAGACCCACCAAGGAAGATGTAAATAAGCATCTACAAAAGACAACATGAGCATGGAGACAAAGTTTCCACACACCTGAAGTTCTTTTGCAGACTTAAAGAAAAGTGAAAGTAACAAATTGTTCTTTTGCATTAGATCATTGACCCATTTCCCTTCTCTTCCTCTTTTATATATTCTTTCTCTAATGAGTATGTTTTTGGATGAAAGGGAAATCTGGGATCCTAAAGTCTCCATATATATATGTATTTGCATAGTTATTAAAGCATCATCACTCTTTTTCTTTTGGGGTTTCTTGCTTTTATGCCATTATCATTTGAAAGTGATGAATGAGGGAACCAAGGAGAAGTTTAATTTGGAGTATAAGCCTTCATGTGGAGGTGTTTTTGGTTATGCTCTTTTTGGTCAAAAAGAGAAATTGAAATTTAAAGCATAACTCACCCGACTAAACACAAGAATGTGAGCGATAGACATGGTGAATCAATTTTGAAGAAGGTGCTACCTGCTTTTGAGGATTCATGAGAGACTGGATCCGAGCCAACACTTTGTGCTTTTATTTATCAGAAAACAATAATGGTTCAGTTTCTGTCAGATTTTAGGCACCATCGAGCTATGTGTGTAAGCTTCATTAGTGACTAATCTACTATTAATATTGTATTTATTGATGTTAATACTGCTCCTTAAAGGAGGCCCAGCCCTTGGGAGGTCCCTTGCAGAATGTGGAGGCCCAGAAAATGGAAGCATAATCTAATGATTATGTTTTAATTTAAAATTTTGTATCAAGTGTACTAAAGAAGTGTTCATAATAATTTGCTGCATTTTGTCATATCAATCAATATCTACCATATTAATTTGTATAAATATATCAAATCTATAAGTGTAAAGATCGAAACTCATATTATATAAAATCAATTGACTTGTTTTAAGGTTCAATTTACTACACTTTATATACCATCACTTATATTATTTTTTATTTGATAATAAACTTTTTAGTCTCCAACACCCTCTTTTAAATGCAACCTTCATAGATTGTTAGACCCGTCGTTTGGTTGAATGCGTTGTCACTTGATATGGAAAAACATATTTGGTATATAAGTGTGAAGATTAAAACTCATATTACACAAAATTAATTAACTTATTTTAAAGTTCAATATATCATACTTTATATACCATTCTGCTTTTCATTGAATATAGGACATTTTGGTCTCTCACACAATCTAATGCCAAGGTCTTTGGTCATATAGAAGGGCTAAACAGGCTTTACATAACAAAATTGAGCCAATAAACAGTAAAGAGGCTCAAGCCCACAAACATATAGCAAAAGCACTGGACACAAAAGCAACTACCCTTGATTATTGACGTGTTAATGTCTGATAATAAATAAAATGATTTTAAATTAAAAATTAAGTATAAAATTAAATTATCTAATCGCACTATTATACATCAATTAACACATGTAATCTTACTCATTACTGTCCGGTGGACCATTATTGATGAGGCACTAGATCAACAGAGTTATTAAATTAATTATGGTAAATTATTGTCTTTCATAATTTCAGCTCATTCATTTCAATAACTTGCCTCGCATAATAATTATAATTATAATTATGGGTATTGTTAATTGGCTAAATCATAACGTTAAATTTGTGCAGTCTAGCAATCAATTACTAATAAAGGGTATCTATTTTGGGTATATAAATATGTATACATTTATTTATATAATTATATGATTAAATAATTTTGAATTAAAGATAAAATAATATATAATTATATGATAACATATATAAATATATATATTTATATACGTAAAATAAATACATATAATATTACTCTTAAACTAATGCGTTCCCAATATTCTATGTTTTTTTCTAAACTATTAGAAAACTTAAGAAAAAATAGTTTGATTTGTCTAAAGAAAATGAGAATTTCGTATGTTAGTGCATGAATTTTGTCCACAAATAAAATTATGACCAGACCGACGGACACGTGTAACGGAGGCGGCAACACTACTAGACTTATTTAAAGTTTCGCAATTTAATAACAACAAAATTAATAATTGCTACGCGTAATTTTATATATAAATAACATCATATTATTATATAATTAGATAATTAAAAATTAAAAATTAAATAATATCTAATCACAAAGAAACATGTTATAATTTATATATAAAAATCATTCATATAGTTTTATTATTAATTCAAATGCTATTACGATTCAATAAATCTATATGCATAACTTTATATATAAACAATGATATATTATTATATGATTAAGTATTATTTTATCTTTAATTTTTAATTATATTGTCTAATTATATAATGATACGTTATTATTTATACATAAAAATTATACATTTATTGTTAATTGGATTAGACCAAAAAAGGACCGGACCCAAAGCTTGAAATTTAGGTCCAGCCCATAAACCTTCCGAATTGGGTTGTAAGCCTAGATATTAAACCTATAAACCAGCACGATCCAGACCAATCATTGATGAAAGTTATATATATATATATGTATATATACGTATGTTTGTATGTATGTGTGTGTGTGTGTTGGTTGTTTCTTTTATATAAACAATTTAAATTTTCTCAATTTTTTAATTTTTATTTATAAATTTTTTAAACTTAATTCTTTCATTATATTTTTAATTTTATTTTCTAAAAACTCTCTAAATTTATAAATAATAATTTTTTATATTTATAATTTTATTTTTATTTTAATTTTATCATTACAAAATATTATAAATAAATCTAATATCAAATAAATTCAATTTATTTAGATAATTGAATGATATATATATATATATATATATATATATATATATATATATATATATATATATATATATATATATATATATATATATATATATATATATGTTTGTAATTATAAAATATTAATTTATTTATATTATGTTATAATATTTTTTATCATATAACTATGGTATTTCTCCGTCACAAGTGAAGAATTATAAATAAAATATTTAGGATATTATTTTTTATTTTAATAATTAAAAAATAATTTATATTTAAATTTTTTAAAATTTGTTTAAATCGATCATATGAATTATCCTGATTAAGACTCAATTTGATTTGAAAGTCTATCATTGTGTGGGCCTATGACCCAACCTAAGCCATAACCCGATAAACTAAATCAGAGTTGGAGTTGGTATGACCCGACCTACAAACATGTGTAGTAGTTACAATTAATGCAATTTAGATTATCTATCACCTAAATACCGAAGGAAGCCCTACTATAGTAAAAGTCTTAGACTTAGATTTTTCCAATCCAGAAAAGAAATTGTTTAACAAATTTTCCCGGAGATTTTATAAAGCAATATGTTCCTTCTTAGGTTTCATAAATAACAACTAACCCCCTACCTTCATTATTCAATTAAGATTTTGCTATTCAATTTGTGGGATTAAGTGTAAAATATTAGGGTTGGAAATGAATCATCAAGCTGAGCCTGAACAAGGTTTAACTCGTTTTGGACTAAACTCAGTTTGAACTCGTCTAACTTACTCAATCATGTGTTTATGTTCAGCTCATTAGGTAATTTTACTACTTGTTATGGCTCGCATTAGTTTGGGTTCATGTGCACTTGCTCGAGTTCACACAAGATACTCATCTCAACTCTATTATTCGGCTCAACTTTAGGTTGCCATTTCAGGCTCCTTTTTTATTGCCAAACTTTTTGCATCCTTGGATATTGAAAATACACCCTTGAGATATGTTTGTTCAAATTAGTAAAGAAAAAAAAAAATCAAATAAGTGAGAATTCATAAATGATGTCTCGAAAACACTCTAAAAACAAGAGAAAGCAAAAGAACAAGAACCCATGTACCTGATTTGCTATTAAACACAACCCAAAATCGCAAACAAGTAACATGCAAAAATCAAACACGCCTAGATGAGTCGCAACCTCTTAGAAGAAATTTAAGTATTAGTTGTTCTGCAGATAACATATGAAGCATGTAAACTAGTATACTATTCTCATCAGCGGCGATAATTTGTTTATATGGAAACGTCAACAGTGACAGAAAGAAAAGTAAATAGGAGCTTGTTGTTTTATCAATGAGCCTACTGTCTCATTATCGATAAGTCTGTCATTTTGTTGTCTTTGGTCATCTCATATAACTAGAAAACTTGTCAATTTAGATTACACTTTGGCTTTGCAAGAATCGCAACTCACGAAGGTGGAGAAAAGAAAGAAGACCACATTATGCAAATTAGGTTACACACGAGATGACGCCATTTTTGGGGTAGGAATAAGTTATTCCACAAGCAAGCCATGCTCAGATCACAAGCTGAGCAAGATAAGCACCACTCACGTTTTGGCTTAGGCTAAGGTTCATTTTCATTTCAACTTCCCAACTTGTACTCGGGTTTGTGTTCATTGTCTCTGGTTTATATTTGAATTCATTTAAATCAAACTTATTTTGAGGTCAAACAAGTTTATTTTGAATTTAACCCTATAAAATATGTATATGTTAATTAATGGAAATCTAACATAACAGTGATTAGAAGAGGTAAATTGTTATATTTTATACCTGAATGGGAACTCTGTTGATTAATTAAACCCCAAAGGGAGCATTTAACTGAGAGAAGGAGGCAGTGAAAGTAACTTCTCATCTACCTAACTGATTCGAATTTATAAAAAGCATGTCCATGTCATCATTATGGTCTTCTTTTCCAACCGTATTTTCTAAGAAAGTTTTGTCACCGAAGTAATCAGAGTCATTTCCCTTTATCACAATTCACAAGTGAACTTTTCCTCTCTTGCTAAAAACATTGAAAGATTTCACCTTTATCTTTTAACTCTTCCTCATATCATAATCTAAACAGCCATGTACGGTTTAACGAAGCTAGGCACTGTGCTCACTATAGTATTTTCAGTCTCTCTTTTGGCGTTATTAGCCAATCTTCTTTATGTTTTATGGCGGAAGCAAGTTTTCCGGCGACGGAACAGCCCTGATATACCTCCAGGGGACCCGTTTTACAAATTTTCGTCATCGAAGGAGCAGCTTCTGTACTTTTTCTGCTTGAAGAACCAGTCCCGGATCGAACCCGCGGGAAACCCAACGGTTTCGGACCCGCCAGAGTCGGCGGCAGTGGTGGTGGCGGTTGACGATGATGACGTGGCGAATTGGCAGCTGGGGATGTACGGACCGTCGAGGGTTTTGTTCACTATTAGAGAAGAAGAGAGAGAAGGGACCGAGACGTCCGAAGCTGAGAATGATCAGAGAGCGAAGAGCAAAACGGTGCGTTTAGAGGGTGAGAGTGGTGCGGTTGTGGTAAAAGTGGCAGATGTTGGTGTTGATTATGACGATCCGACGCCGTTTTCCACTCCGTGTGCTTCGACTCCGTACTTCACACCTTCGCCGTCTCCCACTCACGTTAAGTACTCACCGGAAAACGACATGTCGTTTCTTAGTGTAGCAGTCTGTAGCGAGTAGAGTAAAAATAGCTACCTGGCTGTCCAGAAATATTGTCAATATATAAACTAATTAATTAATTAATTAATGTCCACAGAATTTTCTTTTTTTAGATTTTAATGTTTATTGCTTTATCGTAGGACTATTAATTCCTTTTTTCGAAAAGAACCAAAGAAAATCCGCATCGAATTGTTAATCAGAATCCTGAAGAAATTGGAAATCCATTATGTTTCAATGAAATTACAGTTTGTCTGATTAATCGCCGGAGAGAATGGCGGCGCAGGCACGGGATGAGACCGCAAACGCTGGTGAGGGAGAGTGCTGGTCCTCCGTGGGTGACTTGGGAAGAGAAGAAGTAAGTGTCAGCATCAGACAAAAATATAAATAAGGCAAAAAAATATTTTATTATTAATTCAATAAAAGAATATATGATTTGATTGACTTTGTTTAATATTTAATAAAATATTCTTATTATTATGGTCAAATTTTACTCGATTTTAAATTTAGGTTCGGATAAGAGATTTAATCGGTAAAGATAACATTTAATATTTTATAATTTATTTAATCTTGAATGATTATTTTTACCTCAAACTTTAATTAAAAAATCATTTCAAAAAACAAAAATATTATTACTAAAAAATTTATAAATTTATTACCCATCTAATTCATAATTATAAAAGCTAAAAAAAAATATAAAAAATCACTGTTATGTTAGTCTTCGCTTGTTTATAACCACAAGTGTCGCCCTCAACCAAATTTAACAAAATTTTTCATTAGTTTATTAAATTTGTTGGTAAAATTTATTTATTTATTTTTTTACAAAATTGTTAAAAAACTTTTTTTTTCAATATTAGAACTAAATAATAGTTTGTTCTCTAATTATTCACTTTTGGTTCATAATTATTAAAAAAAAATTATTAAAGACTATTCCTCTCTCACTATAATTGTCCTTACGTCGTCATTAACCTCCCATGTAACTTCTTGTAATTATGTGATTTGGCCCTTATACTATCATCACTCTTTCAATATTACGCACAACTTTCTGATATCGTTGCTCTTGCTCACTCTCAACTTAATTTGGATTGTCAAATCTTGTTATATATTACTTTTCGTTTAAATCTATTATTGACGAACTTTATTTTGATTAGATCTTATCATTTAATGAAACAATAAATTCTTATCCTATAAGTTAAAAAAAAAAACAATTTTTTCACTTTTTTGTTAAAATTAAATATTAATTTTATAATAAAAAATTATTTATATCATTTTATCAATATTATTTACACTCTTAATACAAATAAATTATCATTAAATACTTTTTTTTCTTTCTCTCTATCGTTTCATTATCTCAGTCTCTTTATCTTTTCGTGTGTTTTTGTCTTCAATTGAAAATTTTCCTTTCGTTTGGATCTGATATATTATTTGCGTTACTTGGAATTCCAATCTCTTCTTTGTTTAATTTGTTTTCGTTTAAACGTACTTATTTGGTCGATGGAACCGGGGATGAGGAGTAAGTAAGTGACTTTCTGTTTTGTTTGTTAATTAATAGACTTGATGTTCTGTTTCATTGATACAGAGCTTCGAAGATAGGGTCAGGTCAATGGCTAAGGGAGAATTGCAAACTTGTCGTCTTTCAATTGTTGTTCATTGTGCTTTCAGTGATCTTGCCAAGAAGAAGACTTTCCTCACCGCACTCTCTCTTTCTTCGGATCATACCATTTCTCATCCCAAACCAAAAAAGACTAAAAATTGAATAATCTGCACGTCGCACAACTCTGTATATTCATTATTCATTTCATGCTTAATATATCAGTTTAAGCAAGCTTATGGACTAATATATGTGTATGCTTGACTTGGGGATGATTAGTTTATACATCTACTTCCCTGTGATAGATAATATTTGAATTGGTGTATATCTCTACAGGATCTTGCATAGGTAACTAGGGGTGGATTCGGGTCAAGTTGAGCCTGAACACACCTTGGCTCGACTTTGATTGGAATAAAAAATGGTTAGACTCAAATTCAGTTGGAGTTCGTCGAGCCAAAATTAGATACGATTCGA
Organism: Mangifera indica; assembly: GCF_011075055.1. Taxonomy (NCBI): domain Eukaryota; kingdom Viridiplantae; phylum Streptophyta; class Magnoliopsida; order Sapindales; family Anacardiaceae; genus Mangifera; species Mangifera indica. The sequence goes on from NC_058146.1 coordinate 6,335,663, forward strand.
GTTTAGCTCAAATAAAAAATAACTTAATTCGATTCGATTCAATTCAAGTTTGTCTTAATTTCATAGCTCGAATTAATTATTTGAATTTGTAGTTTGATTTAGCTCGAATTAATGGTTCGAATTGATGACTCGAATGTATGGTTCGGATTTATGATTCGAGTTCATGGTTTATTAACAAAATGATGTCGCTTTACTCAAATAATATTCAAAATTTCTTATTCAAGCCACATATTCGAGCCGAAATGAGTTGTGTTTTCAAATTGTTAATTTGAACTACTAAATTCGAGCTAAATTGAGTTACGAATTTGAACTACTAATTTGAGCCAGAAATTTGAATTGGATTCAAATTGAATTGAGTCAAACACCCCTTAGCTCAAGTTCGATTCGAATTAAAAACAAGTCAAATCCTTTGATTCAAATTTTAATTAAACAAATTTAAGTTGAACTAAATCGAATCAAATTAACTTTTAAAATTAAACCGACTCTGATCATATCAAGGCCTATGGGTGACAGGGTGTACAATAATGGAACTAAGATTTTATTTGATAGTAGTAGTATTCATGGGTGACAGATTCATGATCGGTACAACTCTTAACAACATTGACGATGAATGTTATTGACAAAAATTAATTTTAAATTAATTTTAAATTAAAATTAATATAAATTAAGAGTAAAAAAATCAATTTAATACAAATTTAGAGATATGTTATTTAATTTGAGGGTTTTCTCAAAAATAATTTTATAAAAAAAAAAATTATTACATTTTTTATTACAGGATGATATTAGAAGGATTTGATAGGTTTCGCTTTCAATTACTATCGTAGGGAAAACGCAAGACTAGGTGGCAGTCAACTGATAGCCAAGTTGGATAGAGATCTTGCCACCTCAGAATATGGCAAATTTTTGTTCCAACCGTATTGGTGAGTATTAATAAGGCGTAGGTGAATGCATTAAATTGACCGAACACTTTTCTAGCCGTTAAAAGTTAAATCAATTAATACTAGCGATAATGATTGAAAAAGTTATTTATTTTGCTTTATATACCTATATAGTTATTTTTTTATTATATAAATATAATTATTTTTTAAATTAATTATGTCATTAACAAAAAAAAAATTATAAAATTTGAGATTGACAGGATGATTGGTTGGATAGGTTGATCGGCCAATCAACCAATTTTTAAAAATAAATTGGTTGATAACTAATTTTTTAAAAATAAATTAGTTAGTTAGGTGTTTGACTGATTGACCAATTACTCAGCTAATTATTCGACCAACCATCTGGTTAACCTTCTCATCATCAAAGTTATTAAAAATTTTTACATTTTCATCTCATGTTATTGATTAGGTGAATTTTATGTCTTAATTGAATGAATTTTTGTTTGATTGGGTGAGTTTTAATTGAATGAATTTTAATTTTATGTTTTAGACTACATATATAAAATAAAAAAAAAGTGACTTAATATCCCAAAATAACAATTAAGATAAATAATGTATAGAGTAAAAAATAAAATCAAAATAATAAAAAAAATTATAATCATACGAAAACAACTCTGGTGAGAGAAAAAGAAATTCTAAAATGTAAGAATATGATCGTTCACATTTAAATTAACGTTTATATATAATTATATTTAATTAAATTAATCTATACAAATAAAATTTATAATTTTGATTTATCTCTAACCTTTTACCAAAACCTTTAAATACAAGAACTCACGTTTAAAAGCGAAATTAACCAAGAAAGGTCATCATATCAAATTCTTAAAATCAACCTTAACTTTTATTTGTGTTGATCTTTATTGTTACAATAATTGTACATTTTTGTTGTGTTAGTTTATTGTTAATGTATATATTATTATTTAGATATTTATTATTTATAAATGTTTAAATGATGTAATATGTGTGCATTCTGTGAAGGCATGCAATTTTCAAGATTTAGAGGTGATTAAATAGATCAAACAACAAAGAAACTTGATTAAATTCTCTCCACCATGTAATTTTTTTAACATGGATTTTTTCAGGTTTTTTAAATGAGGAGAGATACTTTTTTTTTTTAATTAAATTTTTGCACCATTAGGGGATTTTTCATAATTTTGTTTAGGTGACCCATTTAAATTACTAAAGCCCCCTAACAATGCAAAAAATAAAAAATAAAATAAACAGGGTTTCTAGCAATTTTTTCACATGTCAAAGTAACAAATCGTTCGATTGTTTCAAGTGGCTTTTCTTTAAAAAATTTATTGAATCCAACATAAACACTTTTATTCTCTTAAATTCAAATTATATATACCTATCATTCAAGACTAATCCCTATTGTCAATTAAACGCATAGAAAGTACAAGAAACTTATAGATGAATGTGTGATTGAAAAAATTGAAGAATGTGGCTTAAAGGTGTTAAGGAGAGTTTAGTCATTATATAGTTTGTTATGGTTTGTAATGTAATTTGAAGCTAAAGAGCAATTTAGTCTTTGCGCTGAAATGTAACCCTAAGTATATTAAGGTTGAGCGCTTGACTTGAAATAATTAAGTCGGCTCCCTTTACTCTGCTCTGCTCTTTTTTGCGATTAGGGTTCTGTTCTTGTTCTTGTGAATTTAGTTAAGCCAACGAGAAATCTTCTGGTTTTCTCCGATTATGCAAGTGTCTTGAGTCTTGATGAAGGCTTGGTAGGAGGCATTATTTCACGGTGTGTTAAAGTCATGTGAGGTGTAAATCGGAGGGTATTCTGTAAGTTGTAATCGCTTATGTTCTATAGTGGATTCGACTAAGAGACTTATCTCTGCCTTGGATGTAGGGTTTCAAATCGAAACCTGAACCAAGTATTTCTTGTGTCCTTATTTTTCTCTTGTTGATTTCTTGTGTTGTTTTATCTTATTTGACTGTTTGCTAATCTCACTAATCTTGTATAAACATACTTAACAAACCTAATTCAAATTAACAAGTGGTATCAGAGCCGGTTAGGGTTTCGTGTTTTGATTGATCGATTTCTGGTGGTTTTTTAAAATCTTTGTCTTTATATATATTCTCTAGTATTACTAATCTTGCTATATATATTCTCTAGTATTACTAATCTTGCTTCTTGCCAAAAGATTACAAAGAAAATTGTCAGCGAAGAATAATGGGTCCAACTAGAATCGATATCGAGAAGTTTGATGGCAAGGGCGATTTCAACATATGGAAAAAGAAGATGTTTACAGTACTGGTTCATCAGAAATGTGCAAAAGCATTGGGAAAACCATCTGATTTCCCTGAAGGTATGACTGATGTTGACATAGCTGAGGTAATGGAAACAACTTACATTTTATTAATTTTGCATCTGTCTAATAATGTGTTGCTAAAAATTGATGATGCTAATACTGCTGCAAAAGTATGGTTAAAATTCGAATCCCTATATATGACTAAATCACTGACAAATAAAATATATTTGAAAGAACAGCTATTTGGATTTAAAATAGACCCCACTAAGTCTTTGATGATAATCCTGATGATTTGCATAGAATTGTTATTGATTTGAATAGTATTGATGAAAAATATCAGATGAAAATCAGCCAATAATAATTTTGAATGCTTTACCTGAATCTTTTAAGGATGTTAAAGCTGCCATAAAATATGGGAGAGATTCTTTATCACTGGATGAAGTTTTAGGGGCCTAAGGTCTAAAGATTTAGAAATAAAATTTGAGAGGAAATCCATTGGGGAGGGCCTTCAGATTAGGGGCAGACAAGAAAAAAGGAATAACTCAACTAATAAGAAGTCATCTAGATTAAAGAAAACTTACTGGTTATGTCATAAAGAGGGCCACTTTAAAAGAAATTGTCCAGAGAAAAAGAAGGTTCATTCTAATAAATCTGAAAACCTAGAACTAGCAAATTTTCTTGAGGGGTATGGAAGTGCAGAATTGTTAGTCCTTTCTGAAGTAGGGTTAGATGAAGAGTGGGTAATGGACTCTGGTTGTACTTTTCATATGACTCCTAGGAAAGAATGGCTTACTGATTTAAAATACATAAATAGAGGGAAAGTTTTGATGGGTAATGATGATTCCTATGATATGATGTGATTGCTATTGGTAATGTCAAGTTTAAAATGTTTGATGGTTCTATAAAAACTTTTGAAAATGTTAGGTTAGTGCCTAAGTTAAGAAGAAATTTGATTTCTCTTGGTTCACCTGATTTAAATGGTTTTTCCTATAAATCTGAAAAAGATGTTTTAAAAATCATGAAAGGTGTTTTAGTTGTAATGAAAGGAAAACTATCAAATGGGTTATATATATTAGAAGGTTGTGTGGTGTCTGATAACATGCATTCTGCTCATGATAACTTGGATGAAACAATCTTATGGCATAAAAGACTTGGGCATATTAGTATGGCAGGCTTGAATGAATTGTGTAAACTAAAGCTTATTGATCAAAACAAGCTTTCTGATTTAAAGTTTTGTGAAAACTATGTGCTTGGCAAATCTCATAAATTAAAGTTTTCTACTGTCACATGTAGATCCAATGGCATACTTGAGTATGTGCATTCTGATTTGTGGGGTTCCCCTCATGTTCCTGATTCACTATCTCATTTATACTATTTTATGACACTCATTGATGACTACTCTAGGAGAGTATGGGTTTATTTCCTAAAACACAAAGATGAGGCTTTTGAGTGCTTTAAAGACTGGAAAAATCTAGTTGAGAACCAAACTAATAAGAAAATTAAAGTGCTCAAAACTGACAATGGCCTTGAATATTGCAACAAACATTTTTCTGATTCTTGCAAGAAACATGGTATACTTAGGCATAGAACATGTAGTGAAACACCATAACAAAATGGTTTGGCTGAGAGAATGAATAGGACCATCCTAAATAAGGTTAGATGTATTCTAGCTAATTCTGGTTTAGGCAAGAAGTTTTGGGCTGAAGCTGTAGCAACTGTCTGCTATTTGATAAATGGGTCACCATCATCTGTTGTAGGCTTTAAAACCCCAATTGAAATGTGGTCAAACAGACCACCTTCTTTGCATCACTTGAAACCTTTTGGATGCCTTGTCTATGTGCATGTTAGTCAAGGTAAACTAAACCCAAGAGCTTTAAAGGCTATTTTTCTAGGGTATCCCACAGGCACTAAGGGTTATAAAATATAGCTGTTAAAAGAGCATAAGTGTGTTGTTAGCAAGAATGTTACTTTTAATGAATTAAAAGTTTATAAAGATTTTTTCTCTTTAGAAGGAAAATCTGGATAGGTTCAGTTTGAGGTGGAGACACCTGTGTCAGGTAACCAAAGTGGTATTGAGTCTGCAACTCAGTCCTTAGAGTCTAGTAAGGGACCTGATTTGGGTTTGGATACAATTCGTACTTTAAAGTACAAAATCACAGACTTGAATCAGTAACCCTCACCACAGAGTCAAGTTGAGTGTCCTCATAACCTAGAAAAACAGAGTTTATCTAACTATCAACTAGCTAGAGATAGACCAAGGAGAGAAATAAGACCACTTTCAAGATATGCTTAAGTTGATCTCATCTCTTATGCTTTTCAAATAGGAGACTTGATTGAGATGAGTGAACCCCTGAATTACACATAAGCCTGTGAAAGTAAATATAGCTCAGATTGGTTAAAAGCAATGGAAACTGAAATAGAATCTCTAAAAAGGAATAACACCTGGTCACTTGTTGATAGACCATTGAAAGAAAAGGTAATTGGATGCAAGTGGGTATTTAAAAGAAAACCAGGTATTCCAAGAGTAGAACAACCAAGATTTAAAGCAAGGGTGGTGGCAAAAGGTTTCTCACAAAGAGAATGGATAGATTACCATGAAGTGTTTTCCCCTGTAGTGAAGCATACTTCAATAAGACTCATACTATCAGCTGTTATGTTATTTGATATGGAACTAGAACAGATGGATGTCACAACAACATTCTTGCATTGAAATTTGGAAGAACAAATTCTTATGGAGCAACCGAAGGCTTTGTAGAACCTGGAGTTGAAAACAAAGTCTGTTTGCTTCACAAATCTCTGTATGGGCTAAAGCAGTCTCCTAGACAATGGTATAAGAGGTTTGATGAGTTTGTTCTGTCTATTGGGTTTTTGAGATGCAATTATGATCATTGTGTGTATTATTTAAAATATGATGCTGGATATTATGTTTACTTGCTTTTGTATGTTGATGATATGGTTCTAGCTTCCAAAGATATGTCTGCTTTGATAAATTTAAAACAAATGCTGAAAACTAAATTTGTTATGAAAGATTTAGGGTCAGCAAAAAGAATATTAGGTATGGATATTGAAAATGATAGAAGTAAGAGATCTTTGTTTTTGTCACAAGTAGGATATATTAAGAAGGTATTGAGCTTATATAATATGTCTGAATCAAAATCTGTTAATGTTCCTATAGGTGCTCATTTTAAATTAAAATATACTATCAATCTGTTTACTATTGAATATGAATTTATGAATAAAATACTTTATTCAAATGCAGTAGGTAGTTTGATGTATGCAATGATTGGTCCAAGACCTGATATTGCTTATGCTATTAGTTTAATAAGTAGATTTATGAGCAATCCTTGTAAAGAACATTGGTATGTTATAAAATGGTTGATGAAATATCTTAAAGGTACTGCAAACCTTGGGTTATTATTCACATATGATTCTACTAACAGTTTACTTGTTAAAGGATTTTGTGATTCAGACTTTGCAGCTGATCTAGATAAAAGAAGATCTCTAATTGGTTATATTTTTACCTATGGTGGGAATATTGTGAGCTGGAAATGTAACTTGCAGTCTATTGTGGCATTATCCACCACTGAAACATAATATATTGCCTTGACAGAAGCTGTGAAGATGGCTATGTGGCTGAAGGGAATTACATTGGAACTAGGTCTGAGTTCAGATATTCCTATGATTTATAGTGATTCACAGAGTGCCATTCATTTTTCTAAAAATAGTGCATATCATGAGAGGACTAAACATATTGATGTGAGGTTTCACTTCATCAGAGATGTGTTGTCCAACAAGCAAGCATTGATTGAGAAGATCATGAGTAGTGTGAATCCAGCAGATATACTAACTAAAGCTGTTCCTGTGAGCAAGTTCAAGAAAACTTTAAACTTTCTGAAAATCTTCAAAATTGTGACAGAAAAATTGCAGAGAAGGTCTCCTAGTGGAATACACTTCTTTTTCAGTTTAAGCCAAGGTGAAGCTATGAAGAATGTGGCTTAAAGGTGTTAAGGAGAGTTTAGTCATTATATAGTTTGTTATGGTCTGTAATGTAATTTGAAGCTAAAGGGCAATTTAGTCTTTGCACTGAAATGTAACCTTAAGTATATTAAGGTTGAGCGCTTGACTTGAAATGATTAAGTCGGCTCTCTTTGCTCTGTTCTACTCTTTTTTGCGATTAGGGTTTTGTCCTTGTTCTTGTGAATTTAGTTGAGCCAGGGAGAAATCTTCTGGTTTTCTCCGATTGTGCAAGTGTCTTGAGTCTTGATGAAGGCTTGGTGGGAGGCATTGTTTCACGGTGTGTTAAAGTCGTGTGAGGTGTAAATCGAAGGGTATTGTGTAAGCTGTAATCGCTTATGTTCTATAGTGGATTCGACTAAGAGACTTGTCTCTGCCTTGGATGTAGGGTTTCAAATCGGAACCTCAACTAAGTATTTCTTTTGTCCTTATTTTTCTCTTGTTGATTTCTTGTGTTGTTTTATCTTATTTGATTGTTTGTTAATCTCACTAATCTTGTATAAACATTCTTAACAAACCTAATTCAAATTAACAAAAATGTTAAGCCCTCTTATTGCAAAATTTGAGTATGCAGTCATGACCATTGAAGAGTCAAAAGATTTAGAGATCATGACAATCGAGGAGTTATTAGGGTCACTTTGAGTCCATGAATTGCACATTCAAGAACATGTTGATACTGCAGATTGTGAACAATCTTTAGGATTGAAAATATCTTTTGAAAATAATAGTGGAAGATATGGAAAAGGTCGTGGAAGCCTCGCTTATCAAGTTCGTAGACGCAAATGTGGACATGAAATTCTAATCAAGACAACTTATTTACAATTTGTTGAAAGAAAATTAAGCATGCAGTGTTGGAACTACAAACAAGGCATTATGTCTCTGAATGTCCAAGCAATGATGACAAACTTCCAAACATTGCTAAAGGATTGAACAAAGGAGAATATGAACCAACACTTTGTTTGTTCATAATTCATCACTCAAAGGTATAGCAACATGCGATACCTAGACCAAGGTGCAAGTAACCACATGTGTGGAAGAAAGAAAGTCTACATTGTGTTGCATGAATACATTTCGTTGAGACTTGTTAGTTTATGAGATGACCCAAAGTTGACAATTGTTGGAAAAGGAAAGGTGGCCATCTAATAAAAAATGGAACCATGACATTTATCTTAGATGTTTACCACATCCTAAATATGAAAAACAACATCTTAAGTCTTGGACAATTACTAAAAGAGAAGCATATGATTTGCACAGAAAATAATTTCTTGGAATTGAGAAATTCACAAGGAAAACTCATTCCCCGAGTTAGAATGACAAAAAATCGAATATTTCTACTATATTTGAATAGCAAGTCAGAATATTGTCTCACTAGTATTATTAATAGTGAAACTGAGCAATGACATCTATGTTTTGAACATTTCCATGTTCACAGTTTGAAGTTATTGTCCACAAGCGGCATAGTATAATGTCTACCATATTTAAAAATAACTGAACATGTATGGCCACATGTGTGCTTAGAAAGCAAGCATGAACAACTTTTCCTATTGGAGTCTCATGGAGAGCACAAGCATCTCCATAACTCGTAAACACTAACATTTGTAGGCCTCTTAAACCTATATCATTTGGACATAAAATATATTTCACAATATTTATCGATGACTTCAATAGACTAGTGTGGGTTTGTTTTCTTCGGGAGAAATAACCTAGATTTGAAGTGTTCAAAAGATTTAAGGCTCACACCAAAACAAAAAATGGGAGTAAACTTGTAACACTTCATTCAAACTGAGGTGAAGAATACACCTTTATTGCATTCCAAAATTTTTGCAAAGATCATGTTATACAACATCTACTTACAAAGGTTTACACTTTACAATAGAATAAAATCATATAAAGGAAGAACCAAACAATCTTGGATATGACTTGGACACTACTCAATGAAAAAGCACTATCAAGAGTTTTTTGGGTTGAAGCAATGACATGTTCGAGATATTTGTTGAACTAGTGTCTAATAAAGAGTGTTATAAATAAGACTCCATAAGAAGCGTGTAGTGGAGTTAAACCAAGTTTAACACATCTAAGAATCTTCGAATGTGTTGCCTATGTACAAGTCCCTATTACAAGACAAATGAAGTTTGATGACCACAGAGAAAATTGTGTATTCATGAGATACTGTGAAAAATTCAAGGCCTATAAGTTGTATAATCCTTAAACAAGAAAATTGGTGGTAAGCAAATCAAGATGTTATTTTTGATGAAGCAACAATATGGAAGTGAGACAACACTGAAATACTAACACATCTAAGAACACAAATTTTATCATTTGAAGAAAGCATTGTACAGACTCAATCAAACTCATAGAGCTTGGAATGCATGAATCTATGGGTATTTACTAGCACAAGGGTTTGTAAAATGTCCATTTGCGCATTTAATGTACATTAAAATATGTGAGAATGGAGAAGTCATGGTGTTATGCATTTATGTTTATGACTTACTTTTAGAGGAAATAGTGAAAATATATTTGCACAATTTGAGCAAGACATGTTCAGAGGGTTTGAAATGACTGATAATGAAATCATGTTCGATTTTCTTGGCATACAAGCGCATCACATGGTTGAGGGAATTTTTATTTCACAAAATGAGTACATGGGATAGATTCTTGATAAATTTGGTATCAGTAATTGTAGTGTAGTCAACACGCTAGTCATAGTGAATCACAAGATATCAAAAAATCATGAATACAAAGTAAGCTTATATGTCGTTATATGGAACCTCCAAAAGAATCACATTGTTAGGTAGCAAAAAGAATTATGCAATATGTGAAGGGCATAATGAGTTTTAGTTTGTTTTATGCATATGGTGAAAAGCTTGAATTGATTGGTTATACCAATAGTGATCGGGGTCAAGATTTTGAAGAAAAAGAAAATTACTATAGGTTAGGTTTTTTTTTTCTTCTTCAATTGTTTTTTCTTGGTCATCGAAAAAACAAAGTACTATTGTGCTATCCTCATGTGAAACAGAGTATGTTATAGCTACCTCCACAGTTTGTGAAGTAATTTGATTGAAAAATTCATTGTCTACTCTTAACCATAACAAGAGACAATCTTAGTTTATGTAAATTACAAATCTACAATTAAGCTAGCAAAATATCCAAAAGAGCAAACACATTGATACCAGGTTTCATTTGTTTGAGATCATGTTAAAGAGAATTCCGTGAAGGTAGCTTATTATCACACGCTTGAGTAAGTGGTTGATATCTTTACCAAGTCACTATTTTAAAAGAGTCTTTCAATGCTAAGGAGCGTGCTTGGGATGAAGGAAATTAGTCTAAAGGACAATACAAACTGTTCTAGTTTCAAGGAGTGTTGAAGATAACAAACCAGACATGTTTGTGACCTGATCTTTAGCTAAAAATTAGTTTGACTAACTCTATTCTGTTTTGTTTTACTGGTTGTTTTTCTGTTGATTTTTAGGATCAGTTTGTTTAATTTTATTTGAATAAATTGCATATAACTCCCTTATAAAAGGGTGATGTAGATGAGTAGAATTAGAATAAGCAATAAGAGTGTTTTTATTTGATTACGAGTAATCTAGTTTGCTTTAAAGTAATTTTCTTTCACCGCCAAAGGAACCAACAATTGCCACTCAAACCTGATGGTCAATTTGTGACATTGAGTGTTTAACAAGGATGCATAACACAATCTTAAATTGCAATAAACGTAGTTGCAAAGATATTCTATCATTAAGACCAAAATTATAACTTTTTACAAATGCTAGAATTAGATCTCCACCGTAAAAACATCACATAGAATGAACAAACAAATCCAGATTTAACTAAGCAGTTTTCATAATATCTTGATTTTGAATTAATTCCTAGTGACACAGGATCTATGTATCTTTCTAACTGAAAGAAAGCTCTACTTTTTAACCTAAATAAGGTTTTTTTTTTTTTTTAATTTCTATATTCCCATTGAACAATGGTAGCTCATTTAAGCAACTCTTGAAATAATTGTACAAGCACTCTAATCGACTTAAAATGCAATAAACTTCAAAGAAAGAAACTAATAACAGATGAATACTAGAAATATGTCACATGCGTTGACTCCAAAGGATAGTAAAAGTGGTAGAGCTACAAGATTCCCCAAGAAGAGAGTCTGAGTTCAAATTGCATTGATCTCATAACTAATAAAACTCTGAATTATCTCATATAATGGTTGTGAGTCCAGTTATTATACTTGAGATTTATCTAGTTAGCCAAAATTCAGTTTTGACTCAGTCCTGGGTAGGTTCCAAGTCCTATATGGTTGGAACTAGAATCAGAATCAATAGCATCTAGTTCTCCCAAATCTAGAATTGAACCTATCCGGTGTTAGTCAATTTTGGGCTCGAACCAAAATCGACAATCAGTCCTTAACGATTCCATTTTTGAGTGAATAATTTACTTACCCTGTCAAATCAAATTAAACTACTTTAAATTCCAAATAAAACCAAACAAAATTGAAAATTTTCAACTTATCAAGTTTGGTTTACAGCTCTAAACTTTTTAATAGGTATTATGATGCAAATTATCCTAAGGGATTTTTCAGATACAGTAATAAGAAGATCATCATTATAATAAAGGTGTTTACAATGATGTTTTTATATAAGTTGCTGTAATCCACAAATCTAAATACTGCATTAACAATAATTGTTTTTTTAATAAAAATAAATGATATTGCAAAAAATTTATTCATTTTGACTGCTGTTATTGAACATAGAGTAAATTTAAGATATATTTCCTTGCATGCCTCTCTATCCTAAAATCAGGTATTTTTTCACACAGCACAGCCACGGCCACTGGGGTCTGCTAATATATTCGCTCCTTTGATGTCTCTGAACACGATTAAAAGGAATCCATGAGCACAATAAAGTTCCAATATGATTAACAGACATAAATATCAGAACGAGATAATTGCTCCTTCAGGGGTACCAGAAGTTCCAGAGCAAAGAATATTAACAAGTACACTAACCTGTGGACAATACTCTTAGCAGGTAAATGATCAAGCCCCAACAAAATCTACCAAATTCTTGAAGAATTTTATGAATGGAACTGCCAGAAACATACTCAAAGTACATACAGAGTTTGTCATCTACCAGCTGTTCATAACATAAAGAGCCAAACGTAAGTTAAAATGATCCGAGGCCTTGATTTAATTCTTATATGAAGGTCCACCAAATACAACCTCCTAAATGTATTCGACAAATCATAAACATTTGTGATCATATTTCTAAGTTTGTGTTTGTGCACATATATTATATTATGTGACCGAACATATTTTTAAAATATGAATTTTATCTTCTGAACATGATAATATATTGATCCTTATCTTTTGACATAATATTATTATGATGTTTATATTTGGATATGATATTATCATTATGCTTGTGAAATTATTTTGATCATTATCTTTAGATAAAACATTATTTTAACAAGATATAATTCGATAGACTATATCTTATATTCGATATTATTTTATTTATATTTATTAAATATTGATCATCCTTTAAAAAGAATATTAGTTGGGCCCTTATTGGTTGGATTCTGTCAAAAATTATCCTAATTTGATTTAATTATAAAAGGGACAATTATGCTATTTCATTGAGAAGGAAGGTAAGCATCCTTCGACACATATACAACCTTCTTCCATTTTAGTTAGAACCTAAATATTTTTTGTTTTCATATACGTGATATTTCCTATAGTTTTTGTGCAGGATTCTCTTTGTTTTGCAGCTTAGTGTTGGGTCTTGTTACCCTGATTTCCTCTTAAGTTTGTTCTTACATGTTTATCTCTTTATACAAAACTGACATACAGTAACAAATTTGCTATTCATTAGGGCAAGATTAGAACTAAACTTATCTAATGCTTCTTTAAATAATGTGAGCCCAACTGGATTTGATGGGTTCACACTTGGTATAAAGTTGACTCCAGTTGTATCATTAACTTTGATAAATGTGCACGCAATTGAGTTTGATCTGAGACCAACTCTTGTTCTGTTCTCATAAGTTTTTCCTTGATTTAACATTTTATCTAGCTTGTGTTTTCCCTATACTCAACCTTTTTATGGTAGTCTTGGTAAGGCTAAGCTCCCTTACAGCAGAATTAAACGACGATTGTTTGTTTGGTAAATCTTTGGTCAATAAGGAAAATTTTCATTCAATTCAACTTTTTTCTTATTCTAGTTATTTTTTTTTTTCATTCAATGCTTCAACCATTTTAATTTTCTCAATCATTTAAAGCCATTGATCATACATTTGATCATAGGCATATTTGCAGCAAATGTCACAAAAATTCTCAATAGACTTAGACTCGAGGACTCATTTCCATCTTTGCTAGACTCAATATCATTGAGAGTTACAATCATTGTTTTTATTTTCTTTTTGAGTGTGTTGGCGCACATGACTTGTACGTGACCATAACCCGCATAATTTCTACATTGAATTCATATTTTTCATCTTCTTTAAGAACCCTAATATAGAAGTATTTAATTCATTTCAAACCGCAAAACTGAATGGAATTATTAAAATATTATAATTTAGTATATAAAATAGTTTGATTTAAATGGATAAATAATAAAAAAAATGGTTTACAATTTGGGGTGTGGTTTGAGCGGATAAACCAATTTAGTATATAAAAACGGATAAACTAATTTAGTATATAAAAAAATGGTTTCAAACTAAATCAAACCATAAATCATATTATTTTTTAAATATATATAAGCCAAATGACTATTTCCCACCCAACATTTAATGAAATGACATATTTTCATCATTTAAGTTTGAACAAACTAATTTTCCATTCATAAGTTAATTTATTAAAAATTTTTGCGTAAAATTGTTAAAAAAGAATTTAAAAAAAATCCTCAAGCTAAATAACACTTTATTTCTAAAATTTTATTAAATAAAATTTCTCTAATTTATATTAATTTCAATTACAAATTAAAGAAAATTACAATTACAAGTATAGATTTGGACACTAATGTGTGTAATCATATATTTGAGAGTGAACTGTAATTTTTAAAAATTTTAGGGGTATTAATGACTTTTCAAGGAGTTTTGAAAATTCAAAAAAATTTGAGATTATTTTTTAAATTTCTTAAATTTTAATATGTCCTTCAATAGTTTAAAAAACTACGGTTACACCTCTAGAAAATTAACATAATGCAACAAATTAGAGTTTTACACCACTTGTTTTTTATTATTTTCTTTATGTATATGTATTTTATATATTTATTTTATATCCTAGATAATTATAAATCAATTTTTATTTATTAAATGAAAAATATTTGAAATAAATTATTTTTTATAGATTCAAACTGTAATTTAAATGAGACTAAACTGTATGTTTTAGTTTAATTTGAAACATATAGTTTGGTTTAAAATTTTTTCAAATCGTTTTTTTCAATTTGGTTTAAAAGGTTCTTAAACATCATCAAATCAAATCATACGTGCTCCAAAAATCTAGTAATATTTCCTTCTCCAATTCTTGATATGGAATATTTTTACTAAAATTTTGCTTCCCATTACTAGCATTTATTTTTGCATGTTTTTTTTCTAAGAAATTTCACATAGTCTTTGGTCAGCATAACAATTTTGTTTTCATCAAAATTTTCCAAATCAACACCGATTCGAGCATATTATTTCTCGACCATGTGTGACGACACATAACAAAACATATTGAAATATACATGCCAACATATATTAGGCCAATCTTTTCTGCAATAATGCGAAAACAACAAAATATCCATATTATTGAAATTTAGTCGACCACGGTAGTCATTGCCTACTATTTGAATTGGTCGACCAGTTCACCAACTAATCGACCAAATTATGGATTTCCAAAATTTACTTATACACGAATTCAAGGAATTCGACCAAACTATTTTGATCTGATGGGTTTATAAAAACATGAAACACATTCTCATGGATCTTAAACGTCTTAGGCGATGCTCTTAATCAATTATCATTTAAACAATTACACGAGAACATAATATCTGAAAAAACAACCTTTTACTCACAAACCACCTAAATTCAACTGCTCAAATTAAAATTAAACTAAATTTATAAACAAATCAAAACTAAAATAATACTTCAACATGTTATATGGACCCTCAAGCATTCATATCAAAACAAAATTAAACACAAATATATTACAATTACCAAACAAACAAACAAAATTTTATCTGGATAATTTCAATACCCTCAAGCTTTGATACCACTGTTAGGTTTTCTAATGCATTATAAAACAAAAATACAAGAAAATCGTAGTGGAATTAATCACAAAAACATGAGAAGCTTGATCCCAGAATCAAAGGTTAATTATACATATAAAAATAGAAGGTCAGAAATATTCATATGTATGTTTGGAGGTTTTTTCTCTTCAAATTTGTCCCAAATATATCTTTGATTAAAATTGTTTCCGTCGTAAACTCTATAAGACTTTATGTGTCCACACAAGCTCTCAACGATGACAAAGGGACATACAGGTGCTAACATGTGATAATAGTATTGATGAAGAAAATATTTTTCCAAGGAGAGAGAGTAGCAGCAAGGAGACAAATATAAGAAAATTTTCTCAAGTGGCTAGCTCTTCAAGGTTATGGAAATAAAATGAATTCATATGACAACCCTAGTGTTTTCTTCATAGACTCTACCCCAATTCTTATGGTTAGTTGCACATTTGGATCAAACACTTTAATAATATTAATTTGGCATTTTAATTATTTTTCAAATTTTATTTTTAAATATTTTAAACAAAATTTCATAAATCTAAATTCACTAACCCAAGATAATTCGCTTTTTGTGGCTTTCACCCTAATAAAACCTCTTATGTGTGACCTATAGGGTCCCCAATATACTAAGAGTAAATAAATTTGTGATTAATCTTCAATTAATTATTTTTTCTATTCACAAACCATGAACAACCTCTACCAAGAAATTATGATCACTAAATATGCTATGAATCAGTGTTAATTGATATAATCTTTTAATGGTATGATTCTTGTGCAGTCAAATCCTTCATCATATTGGTTTCTCAACAAGGGTGGACATAGAAATAGTGTCTATCTTAATTATCTTGATTCTTGTCTTGACTTATAAAAGAGCAATTGGATTTAATTGGATTCAGGCTTCCATCCAAATCCACTTTATGGCTACAAATTTTATTGTTCATAATCGTTAATTAAATAACATCACCAGATATATTTCTTTCATACTTAAGAATGATGAATCTTATAATAATTATCTATCGCTTTGTTACACTTCTCGATGTAGCTAACTACTACTATATTTATAACCCTTTGAAAAATGCCACTTTTGGTTAGCATCAAACTAAGTAAATTGATGCACAAAACGTTTCAATGATCTCAAGTCTAAAGATCGTATGCACTACCACCTATTAGAAGATTTATTCCACAAATATTAAAGTTTATACATAGTTATTTTGGTGGATCCATCCAGTGGACATGCAATTAGCATACAATCATATGTTACACCGGGTTGACACCAAGAACCTCGACATATGAGATATGTCACCACCTTTCAGTAAGGTTGTTTAACACTATGATAATTTTACTATATTATCTGTGCCTTTGATTAGAACAATATCAATGCTATGCATATTTTTAGATTGGCCACCAACGTGTATAAGGTATTCACGATCAAGCGACATGTTGATTCCCTCGTTTCAGTTTTACCAATCCAAAAGCATTCATCAAACATATACATACACAAATTCATATGATTAACATATGAATAATTTGTTGTTTAATAATTAAAAAAGTACATTCTGGGATGATAATTACATAAACAACCTAAATAGATAGGTTTTATAGCATCTACTTTAACATGATCAAAACATAATGTCATACGATATAAGAGCAATGACTAATTGACTATAGTGTAAGTGAAAAATTGTTAGAGTAGATTTTCTAAAGTCAATCATCTAGTTGATGTAATAGTATTAAATTGTAAAATTGTATCATGTTTATATCTTTAAACTTTACTTCATTAGTTTTTACATTATGTAATTAGATTAATGTCTTTAGGATGTTAGAACTGTGATAAAGGGATTAATGTGTCATTGATTGTGAAAACTCTATGTGTACAAGTGGTGGCTATTATTAAAACATTCATAGTCTTAGCATTATTCTATCCAAGGGCATAAATAATACAATTAGTATTATCATAGTATTGATTGACTTGGTGTCAAAGGTGAAAGTGTTTACTAACAACCTGATGTAACACATAGGTGTGTGTTGAGTAAACATGTTCATGCTAACCCACCAAAAAGATTTCATATGGCTAGCAACCTTTGTATTTATGGAACATGTTTTTTAACAAACAATGATACATGTGGTTATTTAACTTAAGGTTTCTAGATTGTTTTGTACAATAATCAATACAGTGTGGCTTCAACCTAACGTAGCCATTGAGAAAGGATCATCAAAATGGTGGTAATTGGCCATTTTGAGAGATTTATTAAAACAATAGTGGATTAATAGAAAAATAATCATTCTTGGATATAGAAATAAATAACTCGGTAAGGTCTACTGACGAATGTCATCAACCACTCAAATCTTTGGCCACATGGGATTAAGTCGTCATTTAATCTAATATTATTTGGTTGTTGTTATAAAAGGTGGTCAATGCAAATTCAGGGCTATTTGAGATAAACACTTCTTCTATGCCTCAACTTTAATGATATATAGATTGATGAATGGATTGTATTGTACGATAATTATATTGTTGACAATTTCTTGTCTATTACTGACATTTCATCATCTAGATAGCTATGATACTTAGCTAGTGGTCAGTCTTGATCTATGTGTTGATTGTTGATCGATTGAATATTTATCATGAATTATTTCACTACCAACATGATTGAGAGCCTTTAAGTTATCCACATAAAGGGTAGGATAAGAAATTTAAAGGTTTTGGGTTAATAGAGTGAACTGTGTTCGGGTTATGAGATGATGATTTTGAGCTTTAAAACATTATTGGACTTTAATTAACTTTGTCCACTTAAGGAATCAAACTAAAATACCCTGGAAATAGAAGGATTGGAATGAGCTAGTAGAAAGTTGACTTTATCTAATTTTGATTAAGGATAGTTAAATATTATATTAGTGTCACATCAAATGAATGAGCATTCATGTCGACCGAATGGTCATTCCATATCTTTACTTAGCTTTATCCAATATCTTATTACATGTCCTGAGAATCAATTATGAATTTAATACGAATTTGCATGAATGATTGTGCATAACTAGAGAGTGGTTGTTCGGAGTATGTGTCATACAATTTTACCAACTTTATCACACTTGTAATGAACATTCATCCTTTTGGAAAGCCCGTTCATGAGTATGTATATAAACAAATTGTATTGCAATCTGTTTAGTTTAATCTTATTCCCATACACTCTCTAAATACTTTTTCACTCCTAAAGGTTGCAGCAAACCCTTATACCCCTCCATTGTCTCTTTTAGTTCATGCGCCTCAATCACCTTCGTGCCATCGTGTGTTGAAGTGGAGAGCGATACACACAATAGTTCATCATTAAAAGACAAAGAAGCCACCAAACATTAAAAAATATTTAAAACGCCCTATGGTTGGCTTTAAACACATGATATGCATTTGACCCGGGATATACTTCATAGATGAATTCTATGTATGAAATTTTTTAATTTACTTTGGCTGTCCTTAGTAGAATTTTGATTCTGTGACATATCCAACATTAAGGTAGTTCTATTAAATGTCAACTTTACATCACTTACCATTACTAAATCAACAAAGATAAACAATTTATAAGGAGTGTATATATATATATATATATAAACACACCGACAAAACTGTCCCCAAGTCTAGAGTGCACCTTAAGCTTAAAGTTACTAGATTTGTTCAGCCGCTTAGCAATTCCTCGAAGAAACCAAATCCATTCACATGTAACTACTCCTCTCTCTTACGGTCTATGCCAACTTCATTACACCCACAACACCCTAACTTTCTTCCCCATAAATATCATTCTATTCTATGAATCAATACGCTTTGTCTACCCTCATTATAAAAATTCCCATTCTTAAATTCCATTAAAAACGGTTGATGCGCAATAGATAGATTAAAAAAGTATGACTTCTTCCTAATGGGATTTTAAAATTAGTAGTACAATCCCACATGGAAAATGACTTCTTCCTAATATTCCAAACTCCAATCTCAAAAGTCCTCTCTCTTTTTCTTTAATTTCTTTCTTCTCATCCCTCTTCTCTAGTTTTTTTTTTTTTTTTCAATTGGAAGAAATATATAACAATAATATAAGTATACAAGCTAAGATTATTAGGTGTCAAGCCGAATAAAAATATATTACCAAATATTTTGTACCTTCGAATCCCTTACAAAGCAACCGCGTGAGTTGAGTTTCTCTGACCTTTCCTACTCCATTATAATTTCTTATATAAACCCTTAAACCTCCCATTCTTGAAACACCGACTCTATTTCTTCTTCTTCTTCTTCTTCTTCTGCAACAAAAATAAATTATAAATTCTCAATTTCTCTAGCTCAATTATGTCTGAGAAACAGCCACACTTGAATGGAGCCTATTACGGCCCATCAATTCCCCCTCCCAAACAATACCACCGCCCCGGCCGCGGCTCAGATTGCTGCTGCGGCTGCGGCTGCTGCCTCTTGAGCCTCCTGCTCAAACTCATTCTCACCGTCGTCTTCATCGTCGCCCTTGTAGCCTTGATCATCTGGCTCATCTTTCGCCCCATTAACCCCATAAAGTTCCACGTCACCGACGCCTCCCTAACCCAGTTCAACCTCACCTCCAACGACAACCTCCAGTACAAACTAGCAGTCAACATCACCATTCGCAACCCGAATAAGAAGATCGGCGTATACTACGACCAAATCGACGTCAGGGCTTATTACGAAGGACAGAGATTGGATTCGAATGAATTGAATCCATTCTATCAAGGCCACAAGAATACCAGCGTTTTAAGCACAGTTTTTGAAGGTCAGCAGTTATTGCTTGGTCAAGATCTTCAAGATTTTAACAAAGAGGAGCCTACTGGGATTTACAGCATTAATGTAAAACTCCACTTGAAGATTAGATTCAAGCTGGGCAAATTCATCAAGACTCCCAAGTTGAAGCCCAAAATCGAGTGTGATTTAAAGGTTCCTATGAGTAACTCTACTGCTGGTTTTACAGCTACAAAATGCAAGTTGGATTTCTGATTATCAGAGAGCCGATCGATGTTGTTGATGATGTTGATTGAGTCTTCAGTATTATTTTTTTCTTGCGGGTTGATTATTCATTTGTTTTTGTGCGTATAGACTACGTTTGACAATTGACATTATTTATGTTGATGATGTTTGGGGAAGGTTACATTTGTTACCTTTCTTCCTGTGAATAAATAATGAATTTATTATTTCTATATTTAGATGATTAAATATAAATTACATGTTGGGACTTATTTTATGGGCAATTACTAACCAACTTCTTCTGAGGTCCTTAACTGCAAAAACCAATTACATCAAGGAGTACTTATAATTTTTTCCCAAAGCTCGAACCAAAAATATATATACATAATATTACTCAATCAAAAAGCAAACTACATATTTTATAAAACCGAATTTTTTGTCTCAGTACCAATTGGTTGTTGTAAATGTGTTTAATTTTTTTAATTTCTCGTCATTTTATTTTTCTTTATAAGTAAACAAAAATTACAATTAAGAATATTGAATTTAATGAATAAAATTAATATAATTACAGTACCAAATCAAGGTTCAACCAAACCAAAACTGAACTTTTAATATTAAGTTTGAGTTAAGTTTGTGAAAAATTGTTGAATTTAAACTTAAGTTTGAATTCAGCCTTATTGAATTAGGCTAAACTCGAGTAAGGTCAAAATGTTTAACTTCACCCTTATTAAAGACAAACACATTTGGAGGCAAAGACTTAGCTATGCAGTACTCAACAGAGTGGGTCATGGTCTTGGCAACCCAGTGTTCCAAGTTGTGTTGTTGGCTGACACTGAAGAGTAAGAGTACACATGGCAATGGGGTTGGGTCAGCCCAATCTCCTATTTTGGTTCAATCGGCAAAATTGTTGGGTATGTTAGGTCCGTGGGTTATGCGGATTGTGCCCAAACTGATCTAATACTATTTAATTTATAAAAAAATCATTAATTATTAATCAATAGAATGGGGACTCAAAGGTTAAAATAAATTAATTTCATGGGGAAGGTACTATTCAAAAGTAATTAAAATTTCGAAAAAAATATAAATTAATATAATAGAAATCCAAAAGACATTAATAATTAATTATTAAGGAGACCTCAAAAGTCATTATCCAAAAATAATAAAAATTTGAAAAAATATGAATTTATATCATAGGAACCAAAAATACATCACCCAATAAAATTTTTAAAATGTATAATTTAGCAGGTCTACTTATAAAAACACACAAGCGGATTTGATAAACTATACGAAAGTACTATCCAAGGGCTCTTCAACTATGTTGTAAGCCCTATCATGCCAATGGATCAGCCCCACCAATTAGGCCCGTCAGTCGAGCTCTGGGCATGATTTATTGCCATATCTACTCCATAGTAGTAGGAGGTTTGAGAGTCCTGACGAGCTGGCACGCCGATAGGCTCAAGTGATCAAACCAGGTAGGGTGTTGAAGCTGGTCATTCAGTGGATTTGGGTGGGAATTTATGAAAGAGAAAAACAGGAGAACAAGTAAATTGTGGTCATATTTTGCATTTGATTTTGGCTTTTTGGATGTAGCTTTTATTTATAAAAATTATATGGAGAAGAAAATGAAGTGAGAGTTGAATTGAGTTATGGTGACGTCCGAGTGGATGGCCAATGTTGACTACATGGGGAAGATGATGAAAAATGGAGGGCGGACAATAAAATCTTTCTCCTCCTTCTTATTATTATTATAAAACAGAGGGTAGAATTGTAAGGTAAATAGTAAAATCTTATTCAAAATTGATTTGGTCGACTGATTTTATTAAATTTAATAGTTCATAAAATGGACATTTAAATTTTTGAAACTTGCAAGTGTGAGTTTAGAAATGGATTAATAAGTCTTCTGGCCTTTATATAATTTCATCCTAAGATGCATAGTATTTTATCATTAATAAAATAACAATTATTTATTTGTTATTAATATGTATATATACATATGTATGTTTGAGAAATGCATTTAGATTGATAGAATTGTAACGAAGTGATCAACATATAACTTGATTATGAAAAACCTATAAACACAAATGAGATCGATTTAAAAACATTCATAGTTTCAGTATTATTCTGACCGATTATACATATAATACGATAAGATTATCCTAGTATTGAATAACTCTACTAGAAGGTAACGACATATCTGATGTGTCAAAATTGTTGGTGTCAATCTAGTATAACACATAGATAAATGTTAACTGCATTATAACTTGAGTAACCCATCAAAGTGATTCCACATAGATGGTAGCTCTAGTGCTTGTGGAATAGATCTTCCAATAGACATTAGTGCATGTAATATTTAGACTTGAGATCACTAGAATGTTTCACACACTAATTGACATAATTTGAGACTAGCCCAATGTAGTTTTTTTTCGAACGGTCATCAGAACAATAATAGTTGGCTATGTCAAGAAGTGTAGTAAGGTTATAGTGAATCAATAAAAAATTTATTACTCTTGAGGTATAAGACAAAGATATCTTGTAATACTATTTGATAGACAACTATCTTCAATGAAATACATAGCCACATTATGAATTGGGGTTGATCTCTTAATCCAATAATACTCAATCGTTGTCTAGAGAGTTAAATAAAAAAGTCAAGGGAACTAGGTAGATACTATTTTGTACCTCAATCTCTATGAAATGTTAGAATGATGAAAGGATTTGAATGCACAGTAATTGTACTATTAAAATATTACTTCAATTAACTCTTATTTTTTATATGTTGGGTGGCTACGATGTCTTGTTCATAGTCTCTGAATAAAAAGATAATTAATTATATATTAATTATAATTTTATTTACCACCACATATTAGAAAACCTATGGGTCACCTACAAAATAAGTTATTAGCCATGAATTGAAATATTGAGGTTTAATGTACAAAAAGTAAATCATCTAAGGTTATCTTGAAGTTGTTGAATTTAGATATTTGAAAATGTGTTTTAATTTTTTATATAAATGTTAAGAATATTTATGAGTTTGATTAATATAAATTAAGAGATTGGGTTAGAGTGAGAAATACCTATTGTCTGGTGGTAAAGAATATAAAAAGGCTACTAAGTTTATCATAAGAAGGGAAGAAAAATAGGGAGAAAAGGGAGGAAGGAAATATAGATATGATATTAGATAGAACACACGTCATTTTTATCATTCTTGTATTACATTTAAACTAGTCGGAACATCGTAAATATAGGTATTCCAATCATCAGACAAATCACATAAAAACTTTGGTGTCACACCTATTTCAATTAATCTCCTCAAATATTTCACGCACTCGTAGCAGACATACTCAAGTCTTTTTAGATTTTAATTGCTGTTTATTTTGCACAAGATTTAAAATTGCATATATTAATAGATGAAAATAATTTGCACTAATAAAAATAAATAAGTTAAAATTATAAATAATATAATCAAAATTAAAATTAGTTCAGGGTGTGAAAAATAAAGAAAATTTGATTTTGAATATAAATGTTTAACTCAATTAATAAATAAATATATAGTTATAAAAAAAAATTAATATTACATTGATAATCTTTTAATAAGAGTGAGAATTAGATTACATTTTTTATTACTAGCTATATCATCAATAATGATATTTTATTAATTACAAATCAAATAAAATAATATAAATAATAAAAAATAAATTATCAAAATAATCTTTAATCTTATCAACTAAACTCCTTGTGAATACAAGGAATAATTCATGTGCAGGAAAACACCATTATGGTCTTTCTAAGAGGTGTCAATACGCTGGGCTGTGTCGACTTCAGCTCGACCTATGAGGCTAATGGGTTGGGTCAGGCCTGAGGCCCATACAATAATGGGTCTTTGGGTCAGGCTGACTCATTGATATGTGAAGACCCAATACCCTACCCATATAGTAATATGCCTTAATTGGGTCATGTTAGGCTGGCCCATTTAAACAATATTTTTTATTAAAATTTTTAAATACAAATTATTTTTCAATTATTAAAACTGATAACAGTATCCTGAATATTTTATTTATAATATCTCACATATGATAGAGGAATATCATAATTACATAATGAAAAATATTATAAATTGATAACATAGTATAAATAAATTAATTTATATACTGTATAAATTAAAAAATATAAATAAAATATATATACCACATATCATTTATCTACTCAATTTTAACATCTAAATCTCTGAATTTTTTAAAGATATCTTATCACACAATTCAGTATTTTGAAATCTTTGAATTGCTTTATATAAAATAAATAAATAAATTAAAAAATTAAAAAAAAAAAGTAACGGCTTCTGTTTTTACCACCAGGTAGAAGCCGTTTTGCTTCTACATTGGAGAAACTTGCCACAGAAGGAAAAAAAATATTTTATTTTATTTTTTACACAGTATTAGATTAAATCAGGCAAGCATATAAGTTTAGTACTAAAGCCCCAAACTCGGTCTAACAGGCCCGTGGCCTAACCCAACACGTTATAATATCGAATCAGTCTTTTTATATCGGATTTTATAATCGTGTTTTGGGCTAGGCCTCTCTTGGCCTAGCTCAGTTAACATGTCTAGTCTTTCCTCTTAATCATGCAGAAAAATTCAGCTAATACTAACGCTGTCAATACGGCAATCATCCTGATCATTGCTTCTCTGTTTATTAACAGTAACACCTAATCTATTTGTTAATTGTTCGATATTTATGAATAATTATTCATATTGTTAATTATTCCATTTATAATTAAACCATATTAGGAAATAAAATACGAATAGTCACTCAAACTATTTAATATGTAACCATAATCAAGAACCATAAGATAATAAATAAATTCGTTATTTATTCACATACAAAAACGTAACAGATATGACCATAAATAATATATAATAACAATAAAGCTATCACAAAATCCGGCAATAACAGCTCAAATAAAAAATACAAAAAAATAATCTGTATCAGGGAAATAACAAAAGAATAAGAATATCCAAAAACAATGAGAAGTCCCTAAATAATATCCCTTCTACTCATCATCAGAAATCAACCTTGCATTTCGTAGCAGTGGTGAGAGCAGAATCCACAGGAAACTTCAACTCACACTTGATAACCGGCTTCAACTTCGGCGTCTTTATCTTCCCCAACTTGAACCTAATCTTCAAGTAAAGTTTCACATCAACAGAGTAAGTTCCAGAAGTTCTTTCCTGGTTAAAATCTTGAAGATCTTCATTAAGCAAAAGCTGTTGACCCTCAAAAGATGTGCTCAAAACACTGGTGGTTTTGTGGCCCTGGTAAAATGGAGTCAACATTTTCGAATCCAATCTCGCGTCCTCGTAATAAGCCCTGGCTTCGATACGATCGTAGTAAACACCAATCTTTTTGTTTGGATTGCGGATGGTGATGTTGACTGAAAGATTGTACTGGAGGTTGTTGCTGGAGGTGAGGTTGAACTGGGTTAATTGGGCGTCGGTGACGTGGAACTTGATGGGATTAATGGGACGAAAGATGAGCCAAACGATCAAGGCGGCAAGGGCGACGATGACGATGATGGAGAGGATAATTTTGAGCAAGAAGGTGAAGAGGCAGCAGCAGCAACCGCATCCTGAGCCACGGCCGGGACGGTGGTAGTGTTTTTGGTGGGTGGTGGGTGGTGGGATGGCCGGCCCGTAATAGGCACCGTTCAACTGGGGTTGTTTCTCAGGCATAATTGAAGGCCGAAAAATAAAAACAAATTAAGCAGAAGAATTAAACTAAACTGTTTTGCTCAAGAAGAATGAATGAGAGAATGTGTTTGAAGAATGAGAGGTTTAAGGAGTTATATATAAGAAGTCATAGGAACGTGGGAAAAGGAAAAGAGACTTGAACTAAACCACCGCGTGTGCGTGTGTAATTTTCCAAGTAGAAGAAGGAACACGGCAACTGTCTGCGTCAGTTAACGCGGTTGCGTTGTAGGCGATTTAAGAAAGAAACGACATTACTTGGTAATTTCCTTTTTTCTTTTTATATATAAAAATAATGTTGAAACTCTCTTTGTTGAAGAGGTCTTTGATGGAAATTGGAAACAGGCTGCCGTAAATCAATCATTTTTGCATATTTTAATTGGTTTTCTGGCTCTTCTCTTTAACTTGTGAAGCATGATAGAATCTATATTCTATATGTTAAAAAAATATTAGACAAAATTATGTAAATTTATTTTAAGTAAATAAATTGATATATATTTTATATGTACTATAATGTGATTAGATAATTTTAAAATAACGTGAGTATATACATATTTGTATATTCAAAATATGTATGAATAGTATTACTGAAAAATATAAATTAAAATTTTCAAATTCAAGCATAATTAATTCATGTTAATAGAATATTTTATCTTCTTTATTGGATAGGAAATTATTAATGTTAATTGATTCATATATTATTGTTTTAAATAAATATTTTCAACTAATAGCATTTATAAGTATACAAAATCAAATCTAAACTATATAAAATAATATTATTTTTTAACATAATTAACCTATCAATTGTCAAATTAAGCGGAATGGAGATCTCAAGTTAGTGTAAAATTACTCTTCTTTCCAATTTTGATATAAGAATGAATTAATAATGGATATATTTGAAGAATGGATCAATTAAAAGAGAAAAATCAACAAACTTGCGTGTTGGTTAGAAGAAAATAGACAGAAAAATGAAACAACACGATCCATTTAGTCAGCAATTAATCTATACTGTTTAATAAAAATGATATACACTTGAAAATAACTCAATATGAGTCTGAAGTTTCCACTGAATACGATAACTACAAACGAAGCTGACAAAGTCAAGCATATGAAAATGAGGATAACCGGCGAAGCCAATGACTTTTGTGTATGAATAGGAAAGCAATCATAGAAAAGTATGAGGCCCCATCTGTGAGTCAAATTGGAAGGACAATACTAGATTAGAAGGACTGATTCCATCCACACGTAGGTTTTCAAACTTACGCTATCGGTGGGAATATGTGCTCGATATTAAATAAGAAGACCTTTCTTTTGGAATTTATGAATGCTTTGTACTTGCATTGCAAGCCCTGAACCCAGAATTCGATGCCCCATCAATTCCTAGAATACTAAATTAGGTGGACGATTATTTTCCATTTAATATTTGTTTGAATGATTTTTTTTGTTCTTAGACCTTAAATAAATATTTTCTCATTTTTTGTCTTTTTTGGGTCAATTTTAATTATGAATAGTATTTAAATAAGTTTTTTTATCAAATATTGAATCTTAAATGTTAATTTGAAAAAATAAAAATTACTTATTTATTCTTCTACTATAATTTGTCACAATTCTTCATTTTCTTCTTTAATTTTCATCTCATCACACCTTTCAATAGTCCTTAACCCTGTCCTCCTGATCTCCAAGATTCTATCTCAAAACTGATTAATTGTTTGTTTCTTCTATATCTCATACACTTCTTCTTCTTCAATCTTACCTCTATCTTTCCAGTCTTAGTAAAAATTCCTGTTGGCAAACACAAGTTGAAGGATTTGTTTGTTTCATTGTTATCTTTGTTTAAGGAAAAAGATTAAAAGAACGGAAAAGATAGGATGCAATCTGATGGGGGGATTATGGTTGAGGAATATAGAAGATGTCGAGACATTTTATGATGAGATTTGGAGAAAATTATGAAGGAAGGTGGGGTTGCAGCTGTGGGGTGAGCCATTGTAATTCTGGCTAAGATGAAGGAGGAAATTGTAGAGGCTTTAGCAAAAATTGTTGCATTGAGTGGCGGTGGCACTAGGTCAATTAAGGCAACGTCAAAGTGGTAAATTTGACAAAAACTGGGGTGGGATAGTAGAGATGGAAATTTCGGTCTGATTTTAGAGGTTCTGACCCTCTTCTACTCTAATGGAGATGGGTCAGAGACAGGGATATATGTATCCCCTTCTCACCTTGTCCCTGCCTCTGTCCCTGTCCCTGTCCATGTTCCTTTATATTAATATATTTACTGAAAATATTAATATATTTTTATAATTTTAGATTATTTATGTTTTTTAAATTTATTTAGGATTTTGTTGTACACATTAATATGATTAATATATTATATTTATGATATTTTAAATAATAAATTTATTTTAATTTTATTTAATTTTATTATTTAATATATTTATAATATATTTAGAGAATATAAGAGAAGATTTTTTCTAACATGTGCGAAAAGAGGATTTTTTCCTGTAGGACGAAGTGAGGATAGAGAAGACATTTTTTTCATGGAAAAGGAATGAGTCAGAGAAAAAAATTAATATCCTCCACAAAGACTGGGACAGAAACAGAGATTAAGAGCCCTTCTCTGCTCCTGCCGGTTGCCATCTCTATGGGATAGGTTGTCGAAAGGGTAGGATTACCACTATAGATAATCAAGACTGTGCTGGCAACAGGGTGTTGGTGGCAACTGCAAACAAATGACAAATTTGTGAAATAAATTTAAAGGCTACTTTTATTATAATAATATCATAAGTGTATCAAAGTGTTAAACTTGCTATGACAGTAGGAAAGTGTCATTTTTTGAATTCAAGAGTGGGCAATGCATTAAGGTAAAAAATGGGTGGAAAATACTTGTTCTTCCTATTAAATGTTACTAATTTCTAATTTCTTTCATACGGCTTAGATAATATTTTATTATCAAAAATAAATTATCATAAAAATATAGTGAATATTATTATGGGGCAAATTGATATTTTAAAAATATTCAAAAACCCCCAATTTTTTTAAATTTTAAATAACCTCTAAAATTTTATAAAAACCCTTGATAGTTTCAAAAATTAAAATTCATCCCTTAATATATGATTATAAGACAAAGACGCATCTATTTATAAAAAGAGAAAAAGAAGAGATGAGAGTGAAAGGAAAAGAAATTGAATGGCTTCTTATATAATTTGGATATTTAAAAAATTCTTTTTAATTTTTGTTCATTTAAAGTTATATGATAATTTTGAAAAATGAAATAATAGAGATAAAATTTTAATTTCACTATTTAATACTATTATTTCATTAATAGAATTTAATTTTGGATGAGAAGTTGTAATTTGTGCTTTTATTTTTGGGTGAAAAATGTTATTTATGTCAACTAGGGGTGAACAAATGGTTGAAGCTAAACCTTGGGTTGGAACATGTGATTCACTGTAGTTTAAAACTGTGGAAGGAAACAAATAGTGAAGAGACAAAAATTTATTGTTTATGATATAAAATAAAATTTGACTAATTTTTTGATTTTTCATTACTAATCGATTAACTAAGCACATATTTTAAGAATAATATTATATGTATTTATTTTTTAGTATATAAATAGATCAAAAGACTTATTCTCATACAAGTTATAGTGAAATCTCTAACTTTTACTCTCTAATATTAAAAAACTCAAGCACTTACCCATAAACAAATTTATGTTAAAAATCTCAGTTATGGTTAAGGGTAAAATTGTTTTTACTAAAAAATTTAAAAATAAAAATTTTATTAAATTTTCTTTCTAAGTTTAGAAATCTAACAATTTTTCCTTAATCCAAAGTTTAAAAACTGACAAATATCTCCTAAGTTTGTTCCTCTTTTCTCTAATGCCAATTCGTAGTCTTTGACAGTCGGTCATCCTCATTTCCATCTTATCTCTCTCTTCAGTCACTTTTTCTTTCCTTTCTAGTTGTCTTCAATCGAGATGAAGACAGGTCTTCGTCTGAGATAAAGACGCATCATCTTTGTCTCTCAGACAAAGATGACGAGTCTTCATCTAAGATAATCAAAGACGGTTTCGTTTTCAAAGAGGGAAGGGAGAGCGACTAGAGGGAGAGACAAGGCGGGAGGGAGGATGACTGACGATCGAAGAGAGCAAATCGACATTAGAGAGAAGAGGAACAAACCTTAAGGGTATATTTGTCAATTTTTAAACTTTGGGTTCAGGGAAAATGTAAGTTTTTTAAACTTGAGAAGGAAAATATAATAAAACTTTAATTTTTAAAATTTTTTTAATAAATGATAGTTTTACCCTTAACCTTAACTGAATTTTTAATAGAAATTTACTTATGAATAAGTATTTGGATTTTTGAAAGTTAGAAAGTAGGAGTTTAAGATTTCACTGTACATTATATGGGAATAAGTCTTTCAGCCTATATAAATATGTATATAGATGATATATCATTATATAATTTGATATTATTTTATTCTTAATTCAAAATCATCTAATCACTTAATGATATATATTAAATCTATATTTATTTATATATTCAAGATAAATACTTATAATTTTATTAATATTTTAATTATAATAAATAATTATATTAAGCCATGTGAACCTAAACAAAGACTAGAGAGTCGAATCTCACCTAAATCCCACCTGCTCCAAGTACTGGAAGGAAAACTTCTATTATGTTTACGACTTGTTCGGTAATATTAAAATAGATTTTGTCAAAATCAAAAAAATGATAAGGAATATCTTATTTTATTGCTTCATTTTGTCAAAAGAAAAATGTAGTCAATGTCATGGAAGGATATTTTCAATTTGATCATGTAATAGAGAAGACAAAATGTGTCGTAATTGGATTTATTAAAATTATATTGATTTAAAATATTATTATATATAACGAAGTTGATGAAGAATTTTATGAGGGAATACTTTATTATTATACAAATATAACATATCTATTTGCCAAGCAAGACCGTCACCCCAGCGGTTGACAATGACCCCAGAAAGAGACGAGGGAGTTTGTAAAAGTTGGGCCCCTTTTGTTTATTTATTTAATATTTGCATAAGAGGAGGCTGGTTTAAAGTGACTGTCACTTTTTTTTAAGAGAGTATAAAAAAAAATCCCAAAGAATAGGGAAACTTAATTTAATTATATTTTATGGTAAATATTATGAAATAAGTTGATTGGTAAAAAATTGGAAAGTTAATTTGTTAAATTTATTTACAATATTTTTCAGTTTAGGTAAAATTTGAAGTATTAACACAACATTATTGATACTCTAAGTGATATATGTATACATAATTTTACTATTTCATATATAATAAAATACATAATTTAGATATACAGATGATATATCATTATATGATTAAATAATTTTAAATTAAAAATAAAATAATACTTAATTATACAATGATATATTATCTCTGTATTCAAATTATATACAAATATATATATATATATATATATATATATATATATATATATATATATATATATATAGTATTGTTTTTCTATATATAATGACCTAAATTAATGAATCTTAAAACTAATTCACTCCATGGTAATAGTTTGGGAGTTAGATTTCTAGAAATAAAACAATAGTCCCAACAAAGGTAATAATAAATAATATACAATCTTTTTATGCATTTTGAAAATTAATTATTCTTATTTTTTTATCACGGCAAACCAAAATAAGGTGTTTGTAGTTCACCACATTTTATTATAGGCCTACTTTATTGATATGGGTCTTGGCCCATTATATAGATTTGTAGCAGACATAAGCCCAACTTGTTAGTTTCTTTCTACTTGGACTCAGATTTGAAAGAGACCAAAAACTTCTGTGCCATTACATGTTGAAGGGATTGACCTTGCCCAACTTATTTAAAAACAATAAAACTATTTGTATGTATTTTTAGTACATGAATAAGTATATAAATGATAAATTATCATATGATTAAGTAATTTTCAATCAAATAAAAAATATTATTTAATTATATAATAACACATCATGTGTACCTTTTTTTGTACTTAATTATGAATTATTATAATTTCATTGATTTAAAAAAAATGATGTACCTTTTATTATTTTGGTCATTTATTTTTTATAGAAATTTTTAGAGACACAATCTAGACAATGTTTACTCATGGATCTTATTTGCCCCAAAATCTTAATAATCACTAATTGTGTGGATACAACATATACCAAGTGCATGGTTATGTATGATCTCTATATAAAGAAACATAATTTTACAATTTCACAACTTTTTGCCTAATACACAATGGTCACATCCATTTACCCCAAACCCCCACTTGTTCACAAAGGTCCTAGCAAACAAATTGTGTTTGTTTGAGCCTTTGATGGTTCATGTTTTGTGTGGACATCTGAGGTACAATCCTAAGCTTAGGTTAAGAGTGTAGATTGGTACATCTTAGCGATCAAAAAGATGAAGGAGTCACTCACATAAGTATGATTTCTTGATACACCCTATGGATGTATGAAATTAACATGTTAAAATCACATATCTATTAAACGGATCCCGATTGTGTTTTGTTGTTATTTGTACAAATTTAAAATTGCAATTCCATTGTGCATGGTTTGATTTTGCACCCGCCATAATTCCCAACAAATGACATATTTAAAAAACGATATACCAAACTTGCAATTGGTGAAAACTTACATATCAAAGTGCTTTTCTATGAAAAATCTAAGAGAAAAAATCCACATCTTT
Organism: Mangifera indica; assembly: GCF_011075055.1. Taxonomy (NCBI): domain Eukaryota; kingdom Viridiplantae; phylum Streptophyta; class Magnoliopsida; order Sapindales; family Anacardiaceae; genus Mangifera; species Mangifera indica. The sequence continues at coordinate 6,368,568 of NC_058146.1, forward strand.
ACAATAAGAATCTATTGTGATGGATCATGTATGGTGCTTGGCTTAAGTCAAAGCACATATGTGGACAATATGGTAAAGAGTTTTAGCATGAAAAAACATCCAAGAGATGATCTCTTTTGACATCTCACGATGTAAAACTCTTTAAAGAGATTTGTCCTTAGAAACGAGAAGAAAGAGAAAAGATGAATGAAACCCATGTGTATTCGCAGTTAGATCTATCATGTTATGCACTTGATTTGTTGTCTCTCATGCTTTGAGCATGTACAGTAGATATCAATTATATCTAAGTGTCACTAGACAGTTGTTAAGAACATTCTAGAGTACTTTGTAAGAAATAAAGATGTTTTTTTTTTTTTAATTTATAAGGAAAAAGAGAAACTCACTATAAGATGATACAATGATGTCAATTTTCAAACTGACAAGAATGATTATATATCACAATCTAATTATATATTTTGTTTAAATGGTGTTGTAGTTAGCTAGAAAAACTTAGAACATTATAACTAATTTTACGACTAAAGCTAAGTACATTGCATTGTTAGATATAGCCAAAGAAGCGATTTGGATCAAAAAGTTTGTAACTAAACTTCAAGCAATTTTCAACAATGTTGATTTGGTTGATGTATACTGCAAAAACAATGGTGTCATTGCTCAGGCTAAAGAGTCAAGGTCTCGCTAACAGTCCAAACATATTCTCCAACGAATTTTACCTTATTAGAAAAATTGTTTAGAATGGTGGAGATGTGCGAATGTTAGGTTAATTCAAATGATAATATAATTGACCCATTGGCAAAGCTTTTGTCACAATAGAATCATTAAAGACACGTAATATTATTTCGTATTAGGCAAACGATCGATTAGCTATAGTGTAAGTGAGAGATTATTAGAATAGATGTTCTAGAGCCAATTAGTTGAGGCTATTTATGCAATTTCATCCTAAGTTGCATTGTATTTTATTATTATTAAAATGACAATTATTCATTTGTTATTCATATGTAAGTATGTATATATGTTTGTTGAATGTGTAATTTTATCATGAGAACCTTATAAGCACGTATGGTGATCGATCTAGAAATATGTGTAGCGTCAATATTATTTTGACCAAGAACACAAATAATAGTTTGTCTATCAAGGTGATGAACAACCAGACCAAAATGTAGCAACATATCTTACGTGTCAAAGTTGTTAGTGTCAACCCAATGCAACATATGGATGCATGTTGAATATTTGTCCAACAAATTGACCCACCATGAAGATTTTATATATATTGTAACCCTAGTGTTTGTAGAATAGATCCTTTAATAGACGATGGTGCATGCAATCCTTAGACTTAAGATCACCAAAATTTTTCATACATCAATCAGCTTAGTTTTACATAAACCTAATATAACATTTTTCAAAAGATTATCGATATAGTAGTAGTAGTTGATTATCTCAAGAAATGTGACAAGGCTTTGGTGAATCAACAATCACTTTTAGGTGTATGAGAAAGATATCTTGTGGCAATATTTGATGGATGACTGCAACTAATTAAATTTTTTGTCATAATAGGGATTAGGGTCGATGCTTTGATCCAATTATACTTGGTTGTTGCCTTAGAAGCCAAGTCAGGAAGTTAAGTGAATTGAAGTAGACATTACTTCTATGTCTTAATCTTGATGAAATATTAGAATGATGAAGAAATTCGATTACACAATGATCGTGCCATTGAAATGTTACATCAGTCAACACTGATTCTCTATATCTTAGATGGTTGTAATATCTCGTTAGAGGTTGCTAATAGTTTGTGAATAAAAAAATAATTAATTATAGATTAATATACAAAAAGTGAATCACCTTGGTCATCCTAAAGTTGGTGAATTTATACATGTGAAAATGTGTCTTAATGTTTTGAAATAAATGTTAAGAACATTTATGAGCCTAATTAATATAAATTAAAGGATTGGGACAAAAGTGTAAATTCTTATTGTTAAGGGTGAAACAATAAGGAGGCTATTAGGGTTATTATATAAATTCACCATTTTCATAACTGTGGTACAATGTTTGGATAAAATCTTTGCTTCTATTTTTCATTTCCACCACTAGGTGATAGGCATTCGCTAGACTCGACGTAAGATTAGTGTCAAGGATCTGTTTTGAGAGTGCTAAAAACTTCATCTAGTCTCATCTAAAAGTCATATATCTTTTCGTTTTCACTTACAACTACAAATAGTTTAAAGGCCCCACATGTCAATAGATTACATCTCATCCCAAATGCCTTAGAGTTTGTCGTAATCTGCTACTACTGACATCTTTTCCCGATGTAAGAGTGAAATCGCTCGTCAAACTTGGGATGCTCTCGGTGCACTGCCTTAACCGAATCGATCTTTCAAGTTGCCCATTGCATTGCTATGCGCCTTTCATCTAGCTTAGAGATTATTCCATTGACAAACCCTAATTTGTTCTTAGCCCACAAGGCAATGCTCATACTATGCACTGTTGTTGGTCTCGTTGAGGAGATTACTTACAAATATTTATCTTTGACTATTTGAACGATGCAAGTAATACGAAAGAGTCATATTAGTACTCAATGATCCCATCGTGGTGGTTTTTACTTGACTATTGTCACCCTTATTCTCATTGATCTTCAATATGGCTGGATGATATGAGGTGCAAGTCAATAAGGTGTTTGGGTATCCATACTCTGACAGGATGAAGATTTTGGAAAAAATATATTGGTTTTTTAATTATTTTTTATATGAATGTACAACTATATATGCTTTGTTTATCCAATCAATTTTGGGAGCAAAAGAAAATTTGAAAACAAAAGAAAAGAGATGAAAGGAAAATGGAAAGAAAATATTTAGTTCAGTTATCCTTCAATCATGAAATTTAATTCTGCAATATTTCTTAGAGTGAAAGATGAATAGAATTATAGAATAAGAATTTAAGTATTTCCCTCAACAGCAATATACTCTATTAATCCGATTACTCAATCCTAAAACCTTTTATCTAACCTTAAGAAATTGTATCCTTAATGAGATAAGCTATTGTAGGCCAATCAATATGGTTTACTAAACTAGGTTTGGTTTATTCAAGTTCAAGCTCGAAAAAAATAAATTTAGGCTTAGCTTCAAGCCTATCTATTTGCACCTTTGTTTTTTTCTTTAAAAAATCAAGTTAATTTAAATTTTTTTAGGTTTTTGTTCTATTTTGAATATATCTTTTTAACTTTAAAAACAAAAAAAATAAAACACTTTTTATAGGTTTGAAAATTTGGCAAGTATACCCTTACTCACAATGAATTTTTAGACTCTATCGAGTCTTTGAGTTTGAATAGTCCCCATTTAAGTCGGATCACGGTTATTGAATTGACAAAATTTTTTGTCCAAACCTATTCAAGACCCAAATTTTGTTCATCAGGAAATCAAATTTTATTAACTATACAATCTCGGACTTATCCAGCCCAATTGACAGTCTACGCTCATGTAACTTTACTCCCAACTCTACGTAATTAAATAAACTTTAAATTTCACTCTTGAATTTAAAGAAGAAAAAGATAACAAAAAAACAGGGGCAAATGCACATGGGTTTATATTAGTCAACGAGGTCATAAATGGCAACTTGTCGAAGAAGGTTGTTCATAGAAGCCACCACTCTCCCACATGCACTATTCTATGTCTTTCCCAAAATCATATAAAAAAAATTAATTGAATAAAATAACTTTAAAAGTTCTTCACCCTTTTGTCCTAACAATCGTGGGTTTAATTTAAAGTTAGGCAGGCAAGTGTTTAGGTGGGGATAAGAAGCACTGAAAGTGTTATAAACATATATAAATAAAGAAATAATCAAAGTCGCTGTCAATGATCATCAGTCGGTGGAAGAATTGGTGAGAGATCAACCCACTTTCGTAACGAAACACTACCCTCCCAATAATTTAATTAACCTTGCGATTCACGATTCTACCATTTGGTGTGACAGTGTCCGTAGACTAGGTTGGACCATGGATAAGTACTTCAAGCATCATAAATTTTCTTTTTATATTTAGGCCAAAAGACTGTTTCCCACCCTAGGGGTTGATGCATGCCCACTTTTTATTGGTTAATTATTAAAATTTTAAATACTTATTTACCTATTAAATTTAATTATTATTATCATTAATAAAATTTTATTTAAAAATTTTATTTAAATTAATATTTTAGAAATATTTTAAAGTTTTAAAATATTTATTGTTGTCTCATTATTTTATATTTTCCATATTTAAAAATTAACTTTATTTAGGGGATCATGTATTGTCTTTATTTTTCTTTGGTTTTTACTGTTATTTTTACCTTTTATAGCTGCCAGAAGATGAAGACACTCCCTATTTATTTATAACTTTCTATTTTCTTTTTCCCTCTCCATTTTCAATTTCTTCTCCTTTCACATTTCTTGGCGGTCCAAAAAACCCAACGGAAGTTGGCAGATCAAAAGGTGACTGCTTTCACTTCCAATCTGTGAGTTGTAAGCTAGAGGAGAAGCAGGACGATGTATTACAGTACCACATACAGTAAACCAATTATATATAATTTACATTTATAAAATATATTAGAATATATTAAGATATATTATCCTAATTTTGTCAAATATTAAGATATAAGAATTGTTATTTCATCAACAAGACAAAAAATTCACCAAATCGAAGAACGTCCATGTCAAGAGCAGAGTTCATCCTCCTTGTCTTGAAGAAGAAATTGTAAAAGAAGTTGTTCTTTTTGAAACTCGCTTGCCCAATCCATAATCTCCATCTCCATAAGAGATTGAAGTTGAAGCTCACACCCTCCACCGCATCCACATACTCATAATAGACAATCTCAACTCATAAGCCAAAGATTTTATTTTGACAAATAAAAACGAAGAAGAAATAAAAATTTTTCAAACGTCTCAAGTGTCTAAAATATACAACATCACCGAGAGCTTCTCAAATGCTACTAAAATACCAGCCCACCACTCACAAATCTCCCGCTGAGGTACCCAAAAAGCGTCCTTACAAAGGAGAAAACTTGCGTAGAGTGAAATCCATGAAAAAGAGCGCAGAGTTGTCAAGGTTAGCTAAAGAAAGTGTCATGTCATATAATGTGAGGTTGAAGTCAGCGACGACTAAGGCGATGGCAGAAGTATGAGGCAGCTGGCTACAAGGGCCAAAGAAGTAGTGATGGTGGTTCATGCGGGGAAGGGTGGCGGGTGGCGTTTGAAATGGAGGGTTTGGGTGGTGGCGAGAAATTTTATAAATTTTTTTAGGGGCAATATGTCATACAAAATTAACAAATCTAATAATTCAATTGAAAATTTTAACAAATTTTTGTCTTTTTGTTAATTTTATAAAAAAAAAATATTAGCGAAATTTATTAAAAATTTAAAACATGAACGAAAAAATAAAATTTTTTAATTTAAAATGATAAAGAATTGTAGTTAAAAAATAGTCATTTGGCTTATGATTAATTAATAAATTTACAATAGATACATTTAAAAATAAAAGAATCTTGGATATCATTCATTCAACTATAAAACGATCTTAATTTATGGCTAACTACTTATTTTAAAATTATAAAAAAAAAATCATTTTTATTATATTAGTGTCTTGACTTATTTGTTGGATCCAAGAATTAAGAAATAATTAATAAATAGAGGACAAGTAAACAGTAAGTAAAGGCACAATTGAAAAAGCCACTAAAAACCCAAAGAAAATGACATTACAACCTCCCATTCCAAATCCCGATCAAGCAGTCGGCACTCAATTCTAATCTTTTGGAAAAAAAAAAAAAGACAAAAACTGATTTATTTTATTATTTATAATTTTCTTTTTCTAAATGACATCTTCACAAATTGTAATTTTGCTATTTGTTTTCATTTCCTCCCTTTATTGTTCTATAGCAAAATGTACAATGTAATTCTTAATAAAAATAAGAAAAAGAAATATTTAAAAAAAAAAAAAAAACTAAACGGTTTGCAAAAGAGGAAAGAGATAACGCTACTTTAACGGAACCATCTTCTTCTTCTTCTTCTTCTTCTTCGAGCGGTCAGCCATCGTTTACACATTCACACTGCACCTCACTACAAGCTGATACTTAACGGCGTTATTCGCGAGGGGAATCCCGGCTTGCTTCGACCCGAAATCGATATACGCCGGGCAATTCACGTGCAAATGGTACGTCCCCGATATAAAGGTCCCAACTCTCCATCTGACCCGTCCATCAAGCTTGAACAACAAAGGAATAACCCCAGTACCTTCATCTTGGCTCAACAAAAGAGCATTGTACGGCGCCACAGGCACGTCGGTGCCGTAAACAAACGGTGACCAAACATTAATCTCGTTGCTGCTCTGATAAGTGGGAGGAATCGCCGTCCGGTAGGTTATTTGTTGGCTCCGATAAGTGGCGTAAACATCGAGCTTGTCGTAGTAAACACCGATATTGTCGTTGGGATTACGCGAAGAGATGGTGATTTGGAAGTTGCAGGTGAGGAGGTTGGGGGAAGAGACGTTGAAGGCGTAAACGGTGGCGTCTTGGAGGACGAATGTTGGTTTGGTGGGGCGGAGAATGGCCCAGACAAGGAGGATGACGATGAGGACGATAAGGATGAAGACGAGGATGCCGGCAAAGATTCGACGGAAGAGTTTATGGCGTTTGCAGCCGTGGTGGTGACCACAGTCTCCTTTCGTAGACATGGCGATGGTGGTGTGAAAATGGAAGTAATGAAGATTGTTGCTGTTGTGGAAGGAGGAGTAGTGTGTTGGCTGAATTTATATATAAAATGATAAAATTTTTATTGTAATTTGGTTTAGTTAATTGGTCTTAATTAATTTCTGTTAGTTAACTAACTAAATATACTAATTAAATAGTTTCTTTTTTTTTTTATAGTTATCATATTTTAATTTTTTAAGTTAATTATCGCCGGTCGATCAACACATCAGGCACCATATTTTAATCACTATCCATCTATAATATTTTAATTTTTATAATTAATTGTCGGTCGTTGATGAAGGAACACAGCATTTTAAAGAGATCTGAATGTCAGGACCGCAGATTACTATTTAATTTTGGCCAGAAGGCCTATCCCCTCCCAGGTTTGATGTAAATCCAAATTTTTATCCGTCCAATTTTTAAAAATTTAAAGTTCTATTTATAATAAACTATTAAAATTAATAAATTTTGTTAATTATAAAAATAAAATTATTATTTAATTAATACTTTTAAAAAATATAAAAATTTATATTATTTTAACTTATAAATCATAAAAACTAATAATTTTTTTCGTGATTAAACTTTGAAAAGTTATATTTTCCCCTAAGGTTTCAAATTTTCAAATACACTTTTTCGGCTATCCGTCGACTTCTCCCACGCCTCTATCCCACCCGGTGATGTCTCTTTCTTTGTGACAAACTCTCGACGCACATATAGAATAAACGAAGACATTTATTTTTGTCTATTCTCCTGGAATCAATGAAGATGCTTGTCTTCATCAATTCGTTTAGAATCGACAAAGACTATCATCTTCCTCCATTCCAGACAAATCAACGAAGACGCTAGTCTTCATCGACTCCAGACATGTGTCAAGGGTTTTTCATAGAGGGAGGGACATTGTCAAGTGGGATAGAGGTGTTAGAGAAGCAGGCCAATCATAGAAAAAGTGTATCTGAAAATTTGAAACCCTATGGGGGAGAAAATATAACTTTTTAAAATTTAATCCTAAAAAAAATTGTTAATTTTTAGAATTTAAAGATAAAAATGTTACAGATTTTTAAAACAAACATATTTGATTAACTTAAATAACTCATCAGTGAGATTTTAAGTTTTTTAAAATTGATGTGTGAGAGTTTAAAATTATATAAAACCTTGGGTGGGAATAAGTGTTTTGGCCTTTAATTTTGCCCCAACTCATAAAGTTTTATTTTTATCTTTATTTTTATTTTGTTTGATAAATATTTTGTTAGATCCCTTAACAAAGTTTTTAATTATAGATTACAATGATCTAGCTACAGAATTATTAATAATCAATAAAAATTATTAATAAATATAGCTCTTATAATTTGAAACTTTGTTGTAAAATTATTGACCCACTGATGGTAGTTGTTATCGATTTTTCTTAATAATTAAGAAAGTGGAGCACACTTTTACATTATTTAATCAAATTCAGAAAGGCAAAAAGGCCCTAAAAAAGGATTAATTACTTTTAGATCAAAGTATGGTGAAGTGCAATCAGGACCGTTGAATCTGTAGTGGATGGATTAGGAGAAGGCTGAAAGCCGAAGGAACACGTTACCCATGAAGCAAGGAAAGGCCCCCAACTCACCAGCCACCGACTTCTGGCGTTTGTCTTCACTCAATTGAAGCCTAACACGTTGCATAAAATATTAATTAAAATAATTATTAAATTATATTTAAAAAATAAATAATTTTTTATATATGAATTGATTTATATATCACTTTCGATCTATCGATTATGACTAAAAAGCTCAAAAGGACTATAAATTATTTTTTTTATTTATGTTTTTGTTTTCTCCAATGTTGATAGGATGAGAGATTTTCCCCTTGACTAACATTAGTTACAATTTGATGAACAGCTTTTACTTACATCAACACTAATTAATTTAATAAAGTTATGTGTATTGAATGTATAATTAAAAATATAAATAATATATTATTATATAATTAAATAATTTTAAATTAATAATAAAATAATATTTAATTATATAATTATATATTATTTATATATCTAATTATATATTTAAAAATATATATATAATTTTACTCATAATTAATTACTCATTAAGAATCATATAAATTATAGTTGTTAAACCCTTCAGAGATAAGATAATATAGGTTTAAATCTCATTTAATGATATATCAAAATTAAAATTTTAATTTATCTAATTATAAAATTAATCATTAAATTTAAATTTTATTTTATTTAATATAATTAATTTAACTCAAAAAAATAATAACTGAAATGAGATTTATCATTATCAATTGTAGTCAACATCTTGACTGATGGAAAATATATTTTATTCCATAATGAGAAGGAAGACTTGGGTCATTTAAATTAATTTTCAGTAGTCTTTTCTCAATCTAAATGATTACTTTGATGATTTGTTGACATTTCACCTACTTTAATTAAGACATATATATATATATATATATATATATATATATATATATATATATATATATATTTATTTGGTAAGTTTCTATCTTTTTATTAAATTAATTACAGCCACCCTCCTCCTATTCTAAAGTATAGTCAACTATTGTTGCAACAAAAAGTTACCAATTTTCTTTCAAGCCAACAACACAACCTTCTTGTCCAGTGGGTATGTAATTCATTTATTTCTTTATCCATTTCTTACTCCCTACCTAAAAACCCAGTTCATATATGGTGAGAATCAAATCAATCTCAATACATTATAACTGAATTTTTAAATATAATTTTCTAGTGTTGACCCTTGTATATGCTTGTTTCACTATAAAACCCCTAACCCCTAAACAATTTTAAGACATACTCTCTTAATCATATCTTGATCAAAACGTAAACACAGTTAAAGTTGTAAATTACGATTAATAAAAATATTATGAATTAATTATAAATGAGGCGGAACTTAAATATATCATAAGATCTTTAAAAATAAAATTGAATTTATATTAGAGATGGTTCTATTTGGGTTATGAAATGCAGTAGCACAATTGGAAAATATTCTAAATGAGGAACCCTTTTGCAAAGATTCTAATATGATTCTAAATGAGAGAGAAAGTAAGGAGTGAGAATAGGGGATGAATGATGCAAACTGAAAAGCAAAAACAGAGAAAAAAATAAAGAACGGCGAGGATCATTTCCTGGAAGAGTGTATAGCTTTGCTTTTTGCACTAACATTTAGGATTTGGCCTTGGGCTGATACTGGCCCCGTGTACCTAGAAGATTAAGTCCCCACATCAAATCCTCTTCGAACCTCTAAATTCTCATTTCTTACTTCCCCTTTCATTTTATTTTATTTTTGAAAATTAAGTCCCCACATCAAATCTTCTTCGAACCTCTAAATTCATTTTTTTGGGTAATTACCTCTAATTCTCATTTCTAACTGCCCATTTTTCTTTTATTTTATTTTTTAAAAATTAAGTCCCCACATCAAAGATCCTTTTTTGTTATTATTTATTGCAACCATTTGACACTAGTTGCACTAGAGCAACTGCCACAATAATCAATTGTCGAATGTGAAGGTTGTTATTATGTGATTAATTTTGATCATATAAATTTTAAGATAGTAGTGACATCAAGCATCAATCGTACTATAATATATATCACAAGTAGATTTTTAGTATAATAAAATAAAAATTGAAAATAATTTATTAAATTATGATATGAATGACATTATATTATTATAGTATTATGTAATAATACTTTTTTTCTTTCGTTATATCCCTTTCTATCGGAGTTTTCCACCCAATTAGTAAATATGAAAAAAAGTTGTATGTGGATTATATAGTAAGATATGTCAAATGATAAAACTACGCTACAAAAATACAATAATAGAATTTAGATATAAAAAAAATATAAAATATGTATATACGAGTTTAATATGATATATTGTCAATAATATGTATTTAAAATATAATAATATCAATACTAATTTTAACATTTTTCTTATAACAACAAGTTAAAATTAGTATAATATTTCAAATCAAATTATTTAACTGAACATCATACATAATATAATACATAATTGATTTTCAAATTATAATTTTAATACTTTTGAAAGGTGCAATATATGGAAGATTCAATTATAAGCTTTCAAAAACATAACATAGCTAATTAATAATTCACAACGGTTTATTTTTTCGATTTTGCATGAAGAAATTTAACAATAATATATGATTTATATCTCTCCTTCTATATAATCGAGTCAGATTTAAGTTATATGGATATCATCGTCAACAAAAAAATAAAATAAAAAACAACGTAGAAGTAAATATTAATTAAAAAAACCTAAACCTAAATTAAAAAGTATAAAGAAATTATATCATATTTCTAAAATTTCTATTTTGTCTTACATAATTTACATTGACTTAGAAAACCTTCAAGTCTAGTGATTCTGTTATAGGATAAGATTAATCACACATATATTCTTATATAGATGGAAAAAGATTAAATTTTAATATCAATGATGGAGATGAAAAATGATGAATTCATCAGACCATTATCAATCAAATTAAAGTTTTATTTATAACCAAAACAATAAATGTTAAAATATGTCATTGCAAAACCATTCTAATATAAATTTGACAAAGTAAAAAGTTTTTTACCTTGATTAAATCACCTATGTGAATTTTTGTTTTAATAAATTGAATGATAAAATGATGAATTGATGATGAAAAATAGAAAATCATAAACGATAAAATGACTAAATCTAATTTTACACACACACACATATATATATATATATTCCGCTTATTTCAAAAGGGAAGTCGAGGTAGAACTTACAAACTCACTGAATTGTGATAATACATATAACCTAAATAATAGTGATAATTTATTTTTTTAAAAGTTAACAGCTGATGATGATCTATCATACAATACGCACAACATCCACCATGGATTTAGAGAAAAAGGGGTTAAGAGATGCGATGACCTTTGCTTGAGCTTTTAAAATCATGGCGAAGGAAGAAGACAAAGATGGAAAGTGTAAAGAATAAAGAGCATGAGAAAGAACTCTTAAAGGGAAGGGAGTTCTTTTATGGGCACAAAAATCCAACCCAAAAAGTAGAAAATGAAAGAAGAGGGTTTTTGGGAATCCACTCACAAAGTTAAATTAATTTTAGTCAAAATTTGAGATGATGATGAAACAAATTTAATTTGCAAGGTTTTGATATCTTTTTTGACCCTTCAATTATAAGTTATGAATTAATTATTTAGAAGTGGTGGTTATTTGAATTATGAGATGTAGAATGATTTGAAATGTTAGCATCAATTGGAAGAAATGTAACTCATAAAAGGCTGCATTTTTGCCCACAAATCCATGACGGTCTATGAGCTGGCGGATGGCATTGCACAAACCACATTTATGCGATCATCACATGAATCTATATGATTTTTGAATGGTTTTATGCACAAAAATTCAATTATTTTAATCAGATTTTTAGTGATTTTCTCATAAAAAAAAACCACTAGGGAGGGGAGAAGATGTTGCCAGAGAGAAACACTAAGAAGAAATATTGCCAAAAAGATAAAATAAAATTTTAAGAATGTAGTGTAATGTTTCAAAATTTGAGAGGGGTAACTGTTTATTTTAAAACATAAAACCCTAAAAAGTTTATATAGTGGGGATGAAAGATTAATATTTTAAAATTACGCTAGATGATAAATAAGTAGTTTTTTAAAATTAAAAGAGAAAAAAGAAATAATTTTTTCTTTGTCTAAATAAAAATTCTATATAACGATTTTACTATTCACTGTAATAGTCAAAATTAGCCGATGAAAGAATATTTAAATTTTTGAAAATTAACAAATATCACATTAGATTTTCACTAAACTTTGGATAGGAATAAGTCATTTGGTCTATTTCAAACTAATAAAATTACAATTTATGATTTGATTTATAAATCAATTTAAGCTTCGAGATGAGATTGCGGAAATTTCAATCAAAATTGGTGTTGCATCAAATCAATCTGAATTTATTATGATGTTCTGGTAAACAAAAACACCCTCCGAAGTTCAAAATCAAATTTAATTATCGCATGTGTTTTTGTTACTATATTAATTTTATTTAAATAAATTGTTCAAATTAAGTTTAATTTATTATTCAGGTAATAAGTCAAAATGATTAAAGATAGCTTTCTGGGTAATTTATTATACAATAAAATTATGTGGGTAATCAATATACATAATTAGTAACATATTATCGTATGATTAGATATTATTTTAACTTTAATTTTAAATTATTCAATTATATGATAATATATTATTAATTATGCATAAAGTTATACACGTTATTTGTGCATATAACATTGCTCTTTATGATAATTAACAAGTATACTATTTGTGTTCTTTTTATTTAAGAGAAAAGAAAATGTAAACGAGAATATTGGAATGAAAAAAAGTAAATATATGTTATAAATCTTGAAAAAATCACATCTCAAAAGTTAATTATTAAGATCAGTAAGCTCAAACCAATATAAACTTTAAGATAATGTTATTGATGATATAAATCTTGAGATAACTACACTTGAAAATTAGTTATTGAAATTAAAGAGTTAAAGTCATTTAAATCTCACATTAAAATCTTATACTTTCTAATGTAAGATCAAATTTTCATATCTTATACTTAAAATTGTAACATACCACTAAACTTTGCAAGCCTTACACCCACGTTGGTTGGTTATATATTAACCTTGAGTGGCTGCAATGTCAATGTCACCATCCTAGTTGTGCGAATACAAATAAGAGATGTAATGACAACTTTGATATTGAATGATTTGAATCTTTGAGAGAATCACATCCCGAAAAAACTAGTTGTTGAGATTTGAGAACCTAAACTATATAAATCTCACATTAGACATCCATATTTTATGTTGACCCATTGTGTGTTTTGATGAAACAAATCAAGTAAAAATGATTATAAATTGGATTAGCATTGTTATTAAGGTGTGGCTTATATCATGAACGATGTTTGTTTAGTTTGGAAAATTCATAAATAGTGTAAAAAGTGTCTAGAACGCCCATATTCCACTTCTAAGTTGCTTGTTTAAACAAGCAATGACCTCATTCCCTTGTTCCTTCATGATTCCACCCAAATTTGAAGATTGTAGATGAAACACCCATTCAAGAAGAAGAACATCAGTTCAAGGAGATTTCAAGTTAATAAAAATGCGTTTCAGTAAATTGCGCAAGGCTTGAACCAAAATTAAAGAAAATTAAGTTTAGTCAAGAGTATCCGTTCTATCTCAAGAATAATCTCATTGAATGATTTAGACACTTAGAATAAAATTGAAATCCAAATTATAAAAATGTCTATTTTAAGTATTAAACACGCGTTCTTAAGATAATTCCAAGTCATTTCACAAAGAATGAGACCACCCATTTTCAAAGAAAGTTGGATAATTTCAATTGAGCATGGAGCACATGTTTCAAAAAACTCACATCCTTTCATCAATATTTACTCTCTCAATGCCTAAATGATATCCTTTCAGACTTTGTAAAATTCAATTTGGTAATTAGCCTAGTTGAGAGACAAAAAAACTTAAGAGTCTTCGTATCCACCATGCTTGGATAAAATTTCAAACAAACTATAATACTAGACAAAATCCCATTTCAATTACTGTATAAGATGGAGTCCCGGATAACTATGGCCCAATCACGTAAGAAACTAACTTCCCGATTGATATTAAGTTAATAAAACTTTAAAAAAACTGCCTTGAATTATTAGACGTACAAGGCTTGACATAAAAATTCTGAACTACTATGAATACTTAAACATTCTCCTTCTCTTAATTTTTTAATTAACCACATTTATATAAGTTAATTTTTACCTAGATTGCTTAATTAAATTTGATTGTGTATTTAAATTTTAATTCTACATTATTTTTAAAACTCTCGTTCACCTTTCTAGAAGTATTTGACCATATAAGATTTTATGTTTTACAATGTGAGATTACAGATAACAACTTGATTCTAAAAATAAGATCTCCGCTTGTATAAAAAGAAGATTTTTTGATATAAACAGGGATAGAGATATGAATAGTAACAAAAATAATCTTTGAAAATGAGATTGGGCAAAAACATTTATTATATTTTTATTTATTTACCAAAATATCATTACTATGATAATATTTAAGTAGAAGGGACGAAAAAAGGGTCAAGAAGGGGTGAGGATGAAAAGAAAATTATTTCTAACAGGTAAGAGATAAGGAGGGAACAAGGATTGACCCACCCAACAAGGATGAGGATAGCCATCCCCATCTATCTTCTCTTTATTATCATTTTTAATCATTTTTATGTTGAATCCAAGTCTCGTACCTGAAAGATTAAGATTGTAACAATTTGATTAGTAATGTTATTTTATTTTGATTGAAACTAATAAGAGATCAAATTTTTCAAGGTATATATTCGAAAATAAAAATTTTTATTGTTGTGCGACTAATCAATATGGTTTCATAGATTTATTAGTTTGGATAAATTGAAATATACATATAAATTTTTATATGTTTTGAAGAAAATTCATGATATGAGGCTCATGCCATTTTTAAGTACATTACCCTAAAGTCAAGCCATTAAAAAAACAATGTTTCACAGGGCAGCACGCAGGATGAAACTTTATATTTTTTCTCAAAATAAATAAAATAAAATATAATTATATATAAATAATACCTTATAATTGGTGATGATATTACTCATACAAATATGTCAATTTTTTTTTTTAAATTTTACTAATGCTTAGTTATATACCATCTATCAACGCGGTTAAAAAAAAAAAAAAAAGAGTAAAGATGCATGAACCGATTATCGATCGAATATTTTTAAGTAAAAAATTAATTTTTCAAGTGCCATTACACGTCAATTGATATAAATTTTAGAACATTTTGTCAATTGACGTAACATTACTTAAAAAAGTGACAATGATTGTCCTTCGATAACCTTTTTCTGCTGGTAGCCTACCAAATCAAACAAACAAATTGAAAATGAAACCCAAAATTATGTCAATTCAAGAAGTTTCTTCCTGGCTTCATACGCCAATTATTTATTATTATTTTCTTGTATTGATCAAGGACCCATCTGGAAGAATGGCAAGTCTGCTACCAACCTTTATCAATAGATTAATCAATCCTACTCTGGACTAGACACAGTAATTACAAACTAATCACTTCCTAATCTCTTCATAAACTGTTCTTAAATTCATCCAATGAAGGTGGTGGTCCCTCTTATAGCGACTAAGAATCTTACCAAGCTAAATAATTGATAGACAAATGCACACGTCAATTTGAGTTTTGTCCAATTCCTTCAGCTTGCCCTTCACGATACAATGCACTATAATGGATCAAGGGTCTCTTATTTCAATGCTTATCCCCAAAGTTTAGAAAATTCTGGCCCTCTTGTCTAACTTCTAAATTATGCCTCACGAACAAAAGGGACAAAGACAAATTTGAAGTTATCCCTGCATGTGCGCATGCACTTTAGATATTGATCATTCAACATGTGGATTAAGTGTATATATATAAAAGGAAAAATCCTAATAAGCATATGAAGATTCCCATCAACATTTTTCAATTTGATCTTGATTTTGATTTAATATGATTCAATTTGATTCTAATTCGATAATATTCTAATTTAATCTGATTCTGATTTTGATTTGATATGATTTGTTATATATTACTTTTTTTATTTCATAATATTACGATTCTATTTCAAGTTAAATTGTAATACTATTATTATATAGTATATTGTTAATAATATTCATTCAATTGATCTTAAGAAATAGCTTAAGTGGCAAAAAAGGAAGGTCCATGTATAAAAGAGTATAGGTTTAAGTCTTTGGTGATATATTAAAATCACACTCTTGATTTATGTGATTTAATGGTTGTACAGTTGGTCACTGAATCCAGAATTTGTCTTACTCGATTTGATTAATTCGATCCTCAAAATGACAATCTGACTTTAATGAAGTTTCTCATATATATATATATATATATATTTCACAATTGATTGATTATTTTGTCAAACAAAATAAGAATGAAATAAAAGGATTTGTAAATTTAGAAGCATGAGATCTAAGGGATGAGTTCGTGCATGGTTCAACAAAAGAAAAGGTGACATTACCGCATGAGCTTTTGTTCTGAAAACGAATCAAAAGGGAAGAATATCCAACCCATTTTTGGTTGCCAATTAAAGATTATGATAATCACTTAAGTTGAAGAACCAGACAAGCTTACAAAATGTATTGGGCCCTCGATACCAAGCCCACATGCTAACTTCTGTACAACACGGTCACTTTTCCCATCCAAAAATGGTTGAAAACAATATAATTATATACATAAATAATATATAAAATTTTATAAACAAATAATAATAAATTATAATATAATTAAATATTATTTTATTTTTAATTTAAAATGATCATATTATATAGTAATATGTTATTATTTGTACATATAACATTACTTTTGTTATTAAAATTAAATCATTGATATATCTGATACAATAATTATAAGATCAGTCATTAGATTCGATGGTCTAAATAGAGTGGGATTCTTCGTCATTGGAAAAAAATTAAAAAAAGACATACTAAATCAAAAAAAGACAGGGGAGAAGACTTTCAGAAATTTTCAACTTTTTCTTAGGCATTTCTCCAAAATTAAGTACTTCTCAAGATACTCTCTTTTGTAAACAACATTCACGATATACCAAAAAGCTTTTCCAATGTCCATAATAGCATAGTCATGGATGGAGACCATTTCACAATAGGTTAAATTATATTAAAAACTTTTGTGTGTCTCATTCACAGCACTTTTGGATCATTTCTACCTATTATAGTGAATAATAGAGTATATAATTAATCCTAATGCCACTATTGTAACTTATATTATACCAGACTTAAAATTACGTATATCAATTGGTAATGAAAATCGCTTCAATGCTTGCTATGAATATGGGAAGATATTTACTTGACTTTTCTTTTATTTTAATAAAAACAGCATAGACTAATCCTTTTATTCGTAGTAAAATGTCTCCATCCAAATTCTCCATATTATTATCGTATCAATACGGAATAACTCTCCCAAACTAGACGTGATATCTAACAATGATTATAGGATTATTTAGCGGTTTCTTGTTCTTCTTTTGCCTAAGAAAAGCAGTCTCTTGTTTTTGTTTTGCCTATAAAAACATAAATTCATTTTTTATCTCAATTAAGTATATTAATTTCACCAATATTCTCTCCAACATCTTAAATCTTATTCACAAGAACGTGGACAATATTAGGGATGGCAACGGAAAATTGTGGGGAGGAGATCTCAATCTTCATCCCCATTCTTGTAAAGGATATCAATCCTGATCACCATTACGGAGATGAAAAAAATTTTCCATCTCTTTCTCACAAAGAAAAATCTTTCACATCCCCTCCTAGTGCCCATTCATACAAAAAAAATCTTCTTCTCGTATCCTCTAAATATAATATAAATATATTAAATAAAAAAATTATTAAAATTAAAATCAATCAACTATTTTAAATATCATAAATATTATTTATTAATCACCTTAATATATATAACAAAATATAAATAATCTAAGACTATAAAGATATATTAACATTTAAAAAAAAATATTAATATAAAAAGACAAGAATGAGATAAGGATGAGAATGGAGATAGCAAAAGGATAGAGACACATATACTCTCGTCCCTAATTATGAGGATATTTTTTGTCGTTTTTCTCATTTCTATTAAAAAATTCTACCTACATTTGGGTCAAAGGTCCTAAATTCATACCAATATTGTCATCTCTACACAACATATCACAGATCCTGCTAGTAAAAATGTGTCATGTGATTTGATGGAATTCCAATCGCATCTTTATGATCTCATCCAATACTGTCTTACCTTAGAATGCGTGGAGTTGAAAAAATTAACAAGCATTATACAACAATGCAACCTTAGAATTCAGAAACTGACTTTCAACATTACTATTGTGACTTTCAACAACCAGAATTTAAACCAAAAGCTAGGAAGCAAAATTGATGTTTCTAAACTCAAACTGCACAACACTATATTCAAAGAGGCCCCCCATACAAGAAGAAACAAAAGACTGCAACAATCCATACCATCCCTCCCATGGTATAAGCTTTATACATTCACAACTAGTTACTTAAAAGGGGAAAACAGAACATATATCGATGGCAGTGGATATCAGTAAAATAGATAGAACAGATTCAACAAACTATAAGGAAAATCTACTCGCAGAGAA
Organism: Mangifera indica; assembly: GCF_011075055.1. NCBI lineage: Eukaryota > Viridiplantae > Streptophyta > Magnoliopsida > Sapindales > Anacardiaceae > Mangifera > Mangifera indica. The sequence continues at coordinate 6,387,528 of NC_058146.1, forward strand.
CTGACTGTATCACCTACCAAATCTAACTAATATAAAAGAAAGAATAAATCAAACATTAATTTAGTGCAACATATTCTCATCAAAATTTCTGGCGCAACCAAAGAGTTTAGTTCTTGAGCTTGACATAAGTCATTGTCACAATAAAGCTCCCATCAAAAGTCACTAAATCATGATTCACGAACCTAACCCAAGCAAATTAGTAGCTTAAAATGCAGTACAACAAACGGAAAACACAGCACAAACCTTACAAGCAGTTTGAGCTTGATCTTGTGTATCCCTCAGAGCCTTAGAACTGAGCAGCTCCGGCCTTGAAACTTGCCCACACCCTAATATAATTTCCGTAGTAATGGGCAAAACTATCAGAAAGTAAGTCTCAGAACAATCATAGAAGACTTTCCAGACCTTTGGTTCTTTAGTAGGGAAGTCAATACCTCGACTGGTAGTCTAAAGTATAGCCACTCATCTCTCATGAAGAAAGAACTAAAATTCCAACCCTCATTCATACAGGTAAAGAGATACTCATAAGAATCCCACACTCACAATAAGAACAGGATTATAATGTCTAGCTTAAAAAATTTGAGTGTAGCCTATACAAAATGAAATGTAAGTATCGATGAAACTAATTAATAAAAATGAAAAGAACCTACTAGAAACTATACAGCATAGAGAAGAAAAAACACAGTTCCATGTTCAAAATAACATACTCAACAAAGTACAAATCATACTTAAGAAGCATGAGAATCTAAAGATTCGATAATCAGCACAAGAAACCAGCATTTTCTCCAAACTTCAACTCAAGGAAAGTATGTGCAGAATCCACACAAGTATCACCACAAAAATACATGCCACTTAAAATGAAGAAAATAAACCCAAAACAAAATTCCTATCTGATAGAATCTGTGATAACAATCTCTTTCTCACTTTCTGTCCAATGATCTCAATTTTAGGCAAACAACCTCTCATGAAAAACGCAGAATGCATACCACTTGAAGAGAAGACAATGAACCCAAAACAAGATTCGTTTTCTACTAGAATCTACTATAATGAACTATTTCTCACTCTCTGTCCAATTATCTCAGTTTCGGGCAAATAGCCTCTTGTCAAAAACACAACACAAGATAAGGAAAACTGTTTAGCATATTCTATTCTTAGGAATCATATAAATCTGATCAAACTAATAACATAATCATAAATTTATGCAAGTTTTGAGGTATTTGAAGAGTTCCATTGAAGTTCAAATGACCTTATCCTTTATCAATATAATATCACCATTTAAACAAGAAACCAAGGAGTCTAAATCCAATTCATAACAAAAATGAAATCCGCCCCAAATTAGAAGTGACATGAGAATTAAAACTAAAACTATTATAAAATTTAATTACAAACCTAAAATTTTTTTAATCCAAATCGGTATCAAATCATTGAAATAAAGTTGATTAATAGTTCACCTAATTTAGTTCTTTACATAGCAACCCGGCATGGATCGACCCGACCCGTTAGGTTTCCGTCGAACCCAACATTGTTCGAAAGCCCAATATTCACACCCTCACACGACACTTTCATCGAACGCCACCTCATCTCCCACCACCCGGTTTTAAACTGGACCAACCCTAAGACCCAAACGTCGAAATCCACGCGCCCACGCGTCTTCCGGTCGTTCTGGATTCCACTCACCACTCTCTGGCCGACATACTCGTCCACGGCGCGCAATTGGAACTGGAGCTGCGTCTCGTTCCCCTTCTCCTGCGAGAACGGAGCTAGCTGCGTCGTCGCAAGCTCCGATCCGGCGTACGCCACTACCGCCCGGAGGGAGTTGCAAGAGATCACGAGCTTCTCGTTAGGATTCTTAACCTGCAGGATGAACTGCCACGTGGCCGAGACGGAGGATGTTGACTCGGTGGTGTTGAACCGGGATACAGAGCCCGAGTCGACTCGGAACTCGGGGAGTTGAGGTCGGAAGACGAGCCACGTGATCAAGGAGACCAAGGCCATGACGGTGAGGAACGCGATGATTATCACGATCAGACGGCGGAGAAGTGTGGAGCCAGCTTGACGGTCACGATGATAGTAGGAGGAGAGGTCCACGTGACGATGAGATGTTTGTTGGAGTGGCGGCGGAGGCGGTGGGGCCGCGTAGGCGTAGGCGACCGGGTAGCCGGTGACGGTCTTGTCAGTTTGGGCCTGGACCTGGGCTTGGGCCTGGGCCTGAGATGATGTCGCCGTTGTTGACATAATTATATTTTTCTCCTAATTTTCTTCTGAAAGAGTGAGGCTTTTCCAAGGAAACGCGAAGGAAAAATAAATAAAGACCAAAAGAGTATACAACAATTTATTTATTAAATATTAATTAGCTTGGGAGGGAATTTGAACGCCACAGAGCTGCCGGAAAGGAACAAGATGAATGAGCTGTTATGTACACGTGGCATGTTTGGAGGGACGGGAAATTTTAAGTAGTCGTTTAAGGTAATACGATACCGTTTCTGCTTGTATGTGTTGAATTAGGTGCACGGCATTTAAATTTTGATTCAGTGAAAAGACGTTGCTATCCTCAAGTTTATCAGAGATTTGTCTAAAACCTCCTTAAAATCAACCGCTAATTCAAACATGAACATACAACGCATCGCCAGTAACCGTACAAATAATTGTTTCAAGAAAACTCAATTAATCCAACTTTATTTTAATTATGTTATATAATTTTAAAAGTCAAGAGACTTATTCTCATTAAAAATTTAGTTTATTATCAAATTCTCGCATTTTAAATTTTAAAAAATATAAATATTTATATATCAATTATTAAAATTAATAAAATTTAAGAATATAATAATAATTTAATTAATAATATTAAAAATTTATAATTCTAAAGATATATAATTTCTCTCTAATCTAAATTTTGAAAAATTATATTTTTCTCGTACTTTCTTTTCTTCTTTAGCAATCAAAATCTGACCAATAACAACTTCCCTCCTCCGAGGGCTTTGAAAAGTTTTGGACTAATTTTAAATCATATAGATAAAACCCCAACTTTATACCTATTTATTTTCCTGTCTAACTTTAGAATATTAGTCTCTCCAAGTTATTTCCATCCATATTTTATCTAAAAATCAAATCAAAATTAAAAAAAAATCATACATCAAAATTATCTTAATCCAATTAAATAATGCTTCATCATATTATTTAATATATTATTTGAATTTGATTTTAAAATTTTGAGATTTTAAAATTTTGAGATTTCTTTGTATATTAATGAATCTTACGTTCGTTAATTTGTAAATTTTTGTAAGTTTTGTTATTGTTTTGTAGTTAATTTAATCAATAAAATTAAATATACCTATTTTAAATATATAAATACATATATATATACTTACAGTGTTATTATGTAATTGAGTGATCTTCAATTAAGAATAAAATAACACTTAATTATATGATGACATATATAATTATTTATTTTAATTTAATTATAAAACTATTTATTTATATTAAATTTATATTAGAATTTAAAAAAAAAAAACTTAGTTTTTTAGGTCAAATTAGTAAAAAACAAAATATTTTGATTTTTCCTTAAAAAAAGTAGGCAGTAGCAGCGGGTAGGTAGGATTTTTTTTAAATTCAAATTTTTAAAAACTTTTTATTTACTTCCAAACATACCAAAAAAAATTATTACATTTTATGTTTCTAAAATGACAAAATAATTATAATGTTTTAATTTATTTTCAAATATATTAGAAGATTTTATGATATGTTATATTTCCAAACTCGCATAACAATTAAAAATACATATTTTTTAAGATTAGGAGGATTTAATGACATTATATCATAAAATCTTATATTATATTTAGAAAATAATTTAATAAGATTACAGGGATTTCGTAATAATGTAAATTCGATATAAATAAACTATTTATACAACCAAATTAATTACAAAACAACAACAAAAACCAAAAAGAACTTATAAATTAACAAAATAGGATTCATCACTATATAACAAAAAATTAAAATTTTAATTTCAAATCTTAAAAAAAAAAATCAAACGATATGATATAAAGTAACACTTAATCATATTATGACACATCATCTGTATACCAAAATTATATACTAAAAATATATATACATAATATTGTTATAATTAAAATAAGGTTGAATTAATTAGTTTCCCTTAAAAAAATTCTCTGAAATACATTATAAAAGCCATATAACTAATAATCACACATACAAATCAAAATAATTAAACCATGTGCACCCTCAAAAGAGATTGGTGATCGACCAACATGTTTTCAAGGTTAAATTCAAATAGAGTTAATTTAAACTTAATTGTTAACTTAGTTCAATTAAGTCTGAAATGAGTAGTAACGACTCAAGTTAGATTTGAACTTAACTAAAAAGATATTTTTTAAATTTAAAATTTATACTTTTTAATTAAGAAAAAAAAAGGATTTGAATGATGTTGAGACAAAAAAAAAAGTAACATTGATATGTTGGATTTGGAACTGGATTGAATTTATTTATAATGAGTGAAGTGAATTGTTAAAATGTCTCTCGATTTTTACACAATGGAAAGATACACATTAATAATTCACTTCACTCATTATAAATAAGTTCAACTCAATTCCAAAAATCCTACAACCAAGGACAAAAACTCAATGGGTATGTTATGTTTGATTTATCTTTTATTACAAAAAAAAAATTATAACATTATTAATACCTCGATTATATTTCATATTTAAGGTAAAGATCGTAATCAGCTTACTCTCGTATTAATTGTCATGTCACATTGACAATATATTATAATATTTTATTATTTAACAAATGAAACAAGATAATACTACTAACAAAAAATAGATTATTAGGGTAATCAAATATTATCTCGAACTGAATGACCTCTAAGAACACGCCCTATTTATTATAAATAAGATTACTATTTTCCTCTCACAACACAATTCAATTTCCCTCTAATTTTTTATTTTATTAGAGAATATAATTTTTTTTCTGAATTAGCAATTTATAAATTTAAAATTAATAATTAAATTTTAAAAAACTACAATACCAAGCCAAGCTCCAAATTAATTTATCATATTGAGTTTAAGTTTGACTCTATCAAAACTCATCAAGCTCAAGTCTATACTTAACCTCAACTCCTTTGAGCCAAGGTTTAGTTCAAATTCACCATCTTCGAGATGCCCGAGGTGATTCACTCTTAATGTATTAACTTTAATCTTCTGAATTGTAACAATCAACTCTTAGAGTGTGTGACCAATAAATTCTTTAATAAGTTAACAATAAATAAAATCGTAATTAATCTTCAAATTGATTAGTGGTTGGTGATAAGTTTGTTATTTGCCAAGCCAATACAAAACAAAATATCAATAACAGATTTTGCTTGAAGTAAATAGTAGTCTAAATGATCAATAAAAACCTTCAACCTTCGGAAATAACTTAGAAGTCTAATATCTTTTATTCCAAATTGTGCAAGATGTTATTTATGTCATCAATTATTGGAAAAGTGCTTCAAAACTAAACTTCGAGTGAAAAAAAGAACATAATTTACTTCTTATATAAAAAACACCCAATCATATGATGACATATATAAATATATATATTTATGTATTTAAAATAAACACATATAATATTACTTATAATATATTCATCTAGAGTATTACTTAAATTACAGCAAATTTGGTAAGGAGCTCATGTTGATAGTTGGAGTAATGTTGAGCCAAAATGTTTTATTTGAAGTATGTAAACAAGAAATGTCCATTTATAAATTGAGAACATGTCTAGACTATTACAAGAAATATCATTCACAATTTCCTATGTAACACTCCCTTAGGCATAATTTATTGGATTGACTTTCCTTTAAGCTTCCAAAAAATCAATCCAAATGAGTAAAAATATACAAAATTCCAAGAAGGAACTCAACAATTTAAAGAGGAATTAATTTTTGTTTGCATCAATATAACACAAATGGCTGCAATTTTCTAAGAAACAAAAGCAAAACATAAATACCAAGACTCAAAGCAACCCCTTTGTACATGTGGCTAATAATTTCCCTAAATTTCTCACAACCCGAAACGCTGTCGTATAGTTCATCTAAAGTAACTTTTCTCTTATGTACCAGATCTCATCTTTTTTAACTATCAATACCACCATCCAACAATCTTAAAAAAGCAGACCGATCACCTAACCGACTTTTTAACGGGTCGGGCGATGGGACCAGCGGATGACCTGAATCCGTAAGTCACAGCATCGTAAACACACCCGTGAAACCCGAAATCTCTGCCCCTCTCTTTTGCCCTCACGCACTCCTCACACACCAGAGCACCGCTCTTTAATCCGTTCCAGTTATTGTCGTCATTTTTATTGATAGCCCAAACCTCACTATTCCTTTTTAGTAACATAAAATTAGCAGCAGGCTGCTTCTCCGGCTTTTGCCGCCTCTGCCGCCGAGACCGAGAATCTCGCGATCGTCTCAATGAAACGAGAAAGTATCCGTCAGTCTCACAACACATCAACGAGAAATTTGCCTTACCGGTGATCGGAATCTTCCGAGACGTCTTCGAGTCCGCGAGAAAAACAGAGAACTGGCTCGGAGGGATTCCAATCTTGTGACTGAGAAACGACAGCAAAGTCTTGTAATCAAGGGAGGGGTAAACGACGACGTATCCGATGTTAGTTTCACACTCGCCGTCGAAGAAAAACACCGGGAAAATGGCCTCCATAGTGAGAAAACTTCAACTTTTTTTTAATATTGCAGTGTTTGTGGGAACTGAAGAACAGGGTAAATGAAAGGGCTTTTATATAGAGTTGGCGCGGGGTAATTGATAAAAGGCGGTGAGGGTATTTTCGGAATAGAAAAAGCGGAAAGATAAGAAGGAAGTGGTATCTTCGCGAGACCTTGAGATTAAAACTTGGAGCCCAAGAAAAACAAAATAACGGAAACGAAAACGACGACGCGTGAACTAGCTGTGTATAGTAGGAGTGAGTAGAAATTCCCCGTTTTGTCGGGGGAAGTTGAATACATTTTCGAGTGTGCCACTAGCAGTGCAGCTGTCATGCTATTATATTTATAAGCCGAAATACCTTTTCCCACCCAAGGTATAGTGAACACACCTTCCACCCTTCAACTTTCAAAAACTCTAATACCCACCCATGAATTAAAATTTGTTAAAATTTTTAATTTTGATTAAACGTGAAATTGTCATTTAACAATATTATTTATAAAATATAAGTTTATATCATTTTACTTTCATAAATTGAAACACGAACAATTTACCCCCAAAAAGTGGCATTTTTCTCATACCTAGGGTTTCAAATGTTGTAAATAAATTTTCAGTAAATGACGATCGATATCTCTCCCTCTCGATGACGTCTCTTCCTTTGATGCTTTCTCTTTGATCAACGATATCAAGATTTAATGAAATCCAGACAAAGTTTTAAAACTCTTTGTTTAGATCTTCATTGTCCAAATGAAGTTGATTTCATCTAAATGATAACGACGGTCTAGAGGAGTTGTCCTCCTCCAAACAAGGATGACTCCTCATCTAAATCGTTATCTAGATGAAGTTGATTCGTCTGGATGATGAAAAGTTTTAACTTTTCATCTGAATTTTATTGAAGAGATTAATTATCGTTTATTGAAAATTAGTCAACGAAATTTGAAATCCTAAATAAAGAGAAAATATCACTTTTTAAAATTTAATTTTAGAAAAAAATATTAGTTTTTCAAATCAAAGAGATAAAATAAATAAACTTTTTATAAAATATTATTATTAAATAATGATGTTATCCAAATCCTAATTAAAAATTTTAATAGATTTTACGCATAGGTAGGTATTTAAATTTTTGAAAGTTGGAGGATGGAACTGGGGCTGTCACTATACCTTGGGTTGAGCTAAGTCTTTAGGCCTATTTATAACGGTAACCCCATAAAAGAGGGGCTATGTTGTCGTTTAGTGGGCTGGAACTTGGATTCGCGGTCCGACGACGGGTATGAAAGAAACGTCCGGATTTGTCTCGTCAACTCTTTCGAATAAAGTCTACGGGCTCTCCTCTGCAACTCTGAACTAATTCTACAATAATACGTGGCTGTTTTTGATTGGTTAATTCTTCTTTGTAGAAAATTTTTGCAGCTTCGAAGATTCATATACACATGGCAAGGGCCTCAAGTGGATTTGATTCATTTTTTCTTGAATTTAGAGCTAAAACTTGAATATTTATATTGTTTTAGATTCATTGTGTCTTCAATTTTGGAATGATACGGTGTCATTGTGCTCATAAATTTCAAAGCGTTCATGGGGTTTAGTTAGGGCTGGAGTCTAGGTCTTTTTTGGCTCGTTTTTAGACAATCAAGTCTCAAGCTTGGCTGAAGCTCGCAATTTACATTTGAATCTCTAGACCTGCACCCTCATAAAAAATCAGTCCCAGATATTCCTATGCATACTTGAATTAAATTAGCCAAATAACCCACCCAAAAAATTTTTTTTTTTCAAGTTTTCACATTTTATCTTTCAAAAATCTATATACCTATTTATAAACTGATAAGTATGTAAGTTTTAAGGATAAAATTGTTATTTAATTAGTAATATTAAAAAAAACTGAAATTTTATTTTTTTCTCTTACACCCTAAAAACTAATAATTTTTTTCCAACCTAAATTTTTAAAAATAGTTTTTTTCCCCTAAGGTTTCCAATTTTTCAAAGTCAATTTTTTCAGTAATAAAGAGACTTCTTCAACAATCTCCAGACAACGTCTCTTCTTTTTCGACGTGTCCTTCTTTCGACATTATTTCTATGTTGTGTTGTCTTCAAAGAATGAAAATGACTTATCTTCATCGTCAATAAAGATCTCGTCTTCGTAAAAAATGGAGATGAGTCATCTTCATTATCTAACGACGATGATGCTACACAATGCTAGAAGAAACAATGTTGGAAAGATGACACACCGAAGAGGAAGAGACGTTGTCTAGAGATCATTAAAAAAATCTCTTGTTATCAAAAAAATTGAATTTGATAAATTGAAAATCTTTGAGGAGAAAATGTTATTTTTGAGAACTTAAGTTAAGAAAAAATTATTAGTTTTTAGGGTTTAGAGTGAAAAGAAAAATTAATGAATTTGGTTAATTTTAACTACTTATAAGTGGATATATGAGTTTTGAAAGAAGAAGAGGGAAACGTGAGAAGAATAAACTTGAGGTGGGAATAACTCCTTTCGCCATTAAATTAAATTAATTTTAAATCCATTAACTCTGCCAACTATTCCTAGAAACTTGAATAGTCCTCCTCAGGATTTGCTTCCCATTCTACTTTCATTTTAACCAATAGTATCCTGCCACGTATTGAAAGCACGGTCACCTTGTATTTTACCTCCGGGGCTGTTACCATTTCTTGTCATGTTGAACGGCCCAAACAGCCAAACACTTGCAGGCATGTGCTCTTTGACTTTACATCATATGTTTTCTCAAAGGCGAAAAAACTATGCGGGCCCAAGGTTTTGTGTATGTTCGAACTCTTACCTATCAGATTTAAAAAACTCAAATACATATCATTCCATTAAAATTCTTAGTTGGATTAAGAGTAAAACCATTATTTACCCAAAAAATTTAAAAAAAATTAAAATTTATCTTATTTTTTTATAGTTTAAAAAATTAATAATTTTTTTTATTCAAAAATTTGAAAAGTTATTATTTCGTCTTAGGTTTTTTTCTCTTCTCTAACTACCTTTTCCATTCCGAAAGACAACCAATGTTTCCCACCTATCTTCCTGTGTTGACTGCTTGAGAGGCACATAAAAACCTAATGTGGAAATGTCACTAAACCCTAAACTCTAATTACACTAGTTTTGGCTCTTCAAATTCTAGATTTTGTTACTACAATAACTACAATTTTAACTCAACCTAGACATTTCTGCAAAGGATGCAAAAGATACCAGACCAAAGGTCGGTCCCTCTGGAACGTCCCCGTCAGTGGCGGATGCCGGAAGAACTGAAGAGGTACGTCCATAAGATCATCACCTGATCATCATCATCTTCACAACAATGATGAAAATAACAATAATACAGTTTCTTCAAAGTGTTTCGGAAATGGGATTGCAGATGAAGCCATTTCTTCACATAGTTTTGGAAGCAAAATTAATAGCAACATTTCAAGTTCGGGTTCTTCTGGTTCACATATTAATCTTGCTCTTGTTTATGCAAATTTCTTCATTAATCAACAGCCGGAAAATTCCAAGGAGATGAATAATAATAACAGAGTTAATTACTAGCAGCTGAAGATCTGAGTTTTAATAATAGGGAGGACTATTTCCCACCTAACTTTTGATGCGTTTTCAAAATGTCACTCACGGCAGATGAAAATCCACTTTTCCCACCCATGACCAAACTGTTATCCAATTTTTTAGTTAGAGATAGGGGCAAAATTGTCATTTACTTTTAAAACCTTAAAACTTTAAAATTTTACCGTTTCCCCCTCCAGGTTTTAAAAACTATTAACTAACCCATCCTCAAAGTTTGAAAAGTTTAGATTTCACCCTTAGGGTTTGCTTCCTTCTCCGGCCACCACCGACGCCCGACGCAATCGATCGATCTCCCATCTCCGACTACAAAGGATGATGAAGGACGACCCTTCGTCGCTCAGATCTGGACGACGAAGGATTGTCTAGATCTGGAAGAACAGACGAAGGACGGCGAAGAGTCGTCCTTCGTCTCTTCGTCGCATTGTGTCCGTCTTTTCGTCGCACCGTGCGACGAGGAGATGAAGATCTCTTCATCGCACCATCGTTGTCGCACCAGGAGAAGGAGGAGGCCGGTGACAACGCCGGAGATGAAGTTGAAGAATGAGGGTGAAACTGTTAGTTTTGAAAGTTATGGGGGGCGGCTGTATTTTAAAAAATATGGAAACCCTAGGTTTGGGGGTGAAAATGTGAGTTTTCAAAGTTTAAAAACTTTAGGTAAGGTAAAATATTAGTTTTTAAAACCTAAGGGGGGTGAATGGTAAAACTCTCACATAAATTTTGGGATGAATTGTACAGACTAAATTGAGGGGTATTTTTGTCATTTCATCTAATAAGGGTAAAATAGATATTTTATCTTTATGCAAACAGATATCATCCATATTAACGACTCATGGGTGAAAAAGTGAATTTTTATCTGTTGTGGGTGACATTTTGAAAACGCATCAAAAGTTAGGTGGGAAATAGACCTTTCTCCCTTAATAATAATGATCCAATTTATTACAGTTCCATATTTCAAGATCAATCAATATTGCAGAGTACTGAAGATCAAATGTGGCTAAATTCTCAATTGATGATGTATCTGAACGATCAAATTTTGGAAGCAGCAGCCGTTGACTGGACCTGATATTCATCAGCATCAAACGGTTCAAGATCCAAATCTTTTCTTTTGCAATCGGAGTCCATTAAATTTCTCAAATGATGAAACTCTCATCAAGATTTCAGAAATTAAATTTTGATTTTACATCAAAGTTATATATAATTATGTATAGATCAATATTAAGTATATGGATACTTCTAATTAGTAAATGGCCAAATGACTATGTCCCATCCAATGTTTGATGCAAACCTAACTTTTCACTTGTTAACTATTGAAAATTTAAATACTTGTTCGTCTATTAAATTTCATTATTACTATTAGGGGTAAAATTGTTATTTAATAAAAATATTTTAAAAAATTATAAATTCATTAGCCAAAGTGTTAAAGCCTTCATCCGACCGATTTATATGTCGATCGATGCATAGATCAACCGAACTGATCTATGCACCGCACAAATCTGAGACATTGGTCAATGATTCATTCTCGTCTTGGAGATGGGAGGGAAAAAGGTTGGTTGGCTTTGGTCGTTGGAGAAACAGCAAAGGAGAAAATTTAAACCTTAGGGGGGAAATAGTTATTTTTCAAACTTTGGGTTTAGGAAAAAATTATTAGTTTTTAAACTTAGGAAAAATATGCTCACATATTTTTATTAAATGATAATTTTATCTTGACAGTAACAATAAAATTTAATAGACGGATAAACATTTAAATTTTTAATAATTAACAAATAAAAAGTTAGTTTGCATCCAACCTTGGGTGGGAAACATCAGTTCGTCCTAATAAATTAATGGTGTACCTATGAATTGAAATTTTTAGTTCAATTCAGCTGAAAAATCTACTTCATTATTACATTACATCTTTTTGCCTTCGTCAAAATGAGAGATTATTAAAACAATTGATGTTCTATTGATCCTTATAAATTATAATAGAAAAATTCAATCTGATTTTTAATTGATTAAACAAAAACAATACACTTTAATTTTGATAATAGACAATCATTTTGAAAACTAATAATCAGAAGAATAATAATAAAAAAAAAGAAGATATTTTGAATATAATTTTTATGACATTACACTTTTATTGTCTCTTCTGTACATTTTCAAAAGGCCAAAAGGCCTTTTCCCACCCAAGGTTTATTACAAACCTAAATTAGCATATATTAAATATTAAAAATTTAAACTCTTACTTATAAAGTGTTAAAATTAATAAAAATAATTAGTTCTAAAATAAAATAGTTATTTATCTAGTAATTTGTTAAAAATAATAAAATATTATCAATTTTTCTCGTAGATTTAAAAAATTAATAATTTTCTTTTAAAATTAAATTTTAAAAAATAACATTTTTTTACTATTAAATTTTATATTTTTCCACGAGTTTTCTCTTACCTTTTTCTCCTTCCAACAATATTCTCTCCCTTTTCCATCTTCTCCAGTAATGAAAACTAGATCGCTGTTGTTAGAAACATGTTTTACTATCATCTTCTCTTCTCATCAAATATACTAAATTAACCAATCCTATATAATTTTTTCTTAGTGTACTAATAGAAAACTTGACTATTAAAATTCAAATTCATCGTGAAAACCAAATCAAATTCCAAAGTTACGGTAGATATGAAAGTTTCATAAACCGAGCAAGTCATTAATTTATGTCCAGAAGACGATGTACAAGCTTGAAAACTTCAATACTAAACATTACATTTAATATCATCCAATTCAAACTTTCTGAAATCAAAATCATATATGGATTTTATTTTATAATATGTTTGTTTGGTAGGAAAATTTCAACTTTTCGATTAACTACAAATCAAGTAATTAATTAAAATATTATACATGATCCCAGATATGTACTCCCAAGGTCCGTGAAACTAACTTCAACCATTATCTCATTTAGTGTCTAAATTGTGTGGGATAAGATTTTGATAAAATCTTTATCTTAAATTTAAAAATTTGTTTCGCATATGTACCAAGTCAATTATGGATTATGTTAATTAAATTAAAGTAATCATAATTTCTAGAAACGCATATTGAGTGTGGAGAGTCACAATCCTAGTAAGATCATTTTAATTAAAAATAATAGAGTGAGTTATATTTTCCCACTCAAGGTTAGGTTCAGAAACACGACATAAATGATACTTCTTACTTAAAATTAAACCCTGTACTAAAAAATTAACAATATAAAGATAAATTATCTTAGCTGCTATTACTCACTGAAGTTACCATAATGACCATTAGAGCTTGTAAAAACTAACAAAATGGTCATTGAAGACACGAAAAATGGTTTTGGAGAGGTGACAGATGGTAGGGGAAGAAGAAGAAAACGACAATGGTGGGGGGTGGACTTCATGTACAACCACAGTGGGGTGGGGCCAATCGACTAGGCTTGTCAAACTTCTAAGAGATGGTGGGAAAGAAGAAGATGAAGAATAAGAAGGTGCTGGTTGGGGGTTGACTAGGCTTGCGAAAGTGGTGTGAGATGGTGGGGAAGAAGAAGAAAGCAATGGTGGTGAAGGGGAAGGTTGGACGAAGAAAAAGAGGGTGACTGTGAAAGGATTTGGAAAGAAGGGGATCTTAATAGAAATTTGATATATAAAGAGTTTTTTCAATTTTTGTTAATTTGGGATGATATAATAATTTGAAAAGTAATATAATTAAGGATACTATGAAAACTTCACTCTTAACGTTATGTCAAATTGCTTTTTGTTGTTAATAGAGTTTAATTTTAAGTAAAAAATTGTGATCTATATTATCAAAAATAAAAAAGTGTTTTTAGATCAAACCTTATGTGGGAATTAAAGTATAATGCATTAATTCATAATCCATTAATCAATGATTATTTTTCAAAATTAAATGATTTTATTGAAATCTTTGTCAATATAGTACTATTCTTTAATTAATAATCCATTGATCAATGGTTGTTTTTCAAAATTAAATGATATAAACTAAACAGATTAGTCATGAATTAAGTATGATTTGGAGGTTTTAGTTTTAACTTAATTATTGAAATTTTAAACACTCATCTATGAGTAGATCAATTTAACAGAACAAGTTCACATTGGAAATAGAAACAACGAAGGAGAGAAAAAGAGACAAGCCGGTGCCGAAAAAAGGAGAAAGAAAAAGAAAAAATATAACATTTAAAAGTTTTATCATAAAAAAAGTTGTTAATTTTTTAAATTTAAGAGAGAAATAACTAATATTTTATTATTTTTAATATATGACTAGTTAAATTTATGATTTTACTTTTAAAACTTAACAGATCTAAATAATTTTAACCATTCATAAGTAAGTGTTAGAGTTTTCAATAATTAAATGATATTAATTTAAGAATATAATAAATTTTAAGTGAGAATAAACCGTTTGGCCGATAAAAAATTATATAATTTTAGCATTACGTTTTTAGACATGAATGGTGTCGATTCAGTATGTAGTCTTTGAGAAATTAATCTGCGAACCATAATGTAGTCAGTTAATTAATTAAAGTCTTAATTAAAATTTAGCTTCTAGAAACCTGAAAAACTTCCTCACTTAATTGAATTGTTTTCACTCTTTCAATGTCCTCAACTTCGTCACGTAACATAATAAAATATATCCTTCATTTACATTAAATGAACTAAAAACTTATGACTTGATTGACTCGTAATATAATTGTTCTCAAATTTTGTAACAAAATACGTATTTTCTTCATATGGGAAGGTTAAAAAAAAGATATATTTTAAAATAAAATCCTGAAATTATTTAATCATCAGTATTAGAAAACTTAAGTATGACTTAATTACATTAAGATATGTTAATTACACATCTGACATATAATTAATTGGAATGGCAACTTAATCGGAGAAATTTACTATCCAGAGAACTTCTTTAGACTTTGACTATACAATAAAGTAATTTGGAACGGCTCAAAATATTTCTGAAATTGAAAACACTGACTGGTCGTTGCAGGAAGTCAAAAATACATTAAATGTGAGGCCGTCGTCGGTTAGTAAAATCGTAATCTGGAATTTTTTAATTTAAAACGAATTAAAGTATATTTTGTATGTATATATTTTTACGGGGTATTATCATATTTTTAAATATATATTATTAACGATATATTATATTAAACTCGTATATATATATTTCATATTTTTCTGTATTTGAATTTTATAATTATTTTTTTATAAACATATTTTTTATTTTTTATCATATCATATTTATATAATTTCAGTATCACTTTTTTTCTATTTCTATATTTGCTAACTAAGGTGGTGACTCATGTAAAATTGATAATTATAATAAAAGTTTTCAAAAAAAGATTATTTTTATAATGAATTTTATACAAGTAAATTTATATTTCATTTATTCAATATATTTCATTCATTTTCGTTTCTTCTCACATCATGAATATAATAAGCCTTCATGTTATCAAAAGAAATATATTAGAAATTGTATAAAATATATTTGAAAATACACATGACAAAATTTAATTCCAGATAGAAGAAAAAGACTTTTATGGTGGCTGGTGTGAACATTCAAAGTTGAGAGGGGCCGGCTAACTTCTTTTACTTCGGTAGGACGATGGACCAGCCAGTAATTAAAATACATACGACGGATCAGCAGCTTGGTCTTCACTTTCTTCCGGACCAAAATATAAATAAATAAAGGAATAATATAAAACTGTGAGAAGAAATATTATATTTTTATTGACCCCGACCGGTGGAGCCGCCACAAGGCATATGTTGTTCAAAGGTGGTTTGCGGCCAACTTGAGTGCATAATTGGACCCAAATATTCTTCTTCAAACCATTCATACACCTGCTCTGCACCTTCTTTTAAGGTTTGATTTAACCTCACAGACTTCGTATTGTATTTTTTTTTTTTTTTTGGTTATTTTAAGTAGATATTCGCAAGCTAATGGTCTATTCTAAACGTAAAAAATGCCTAAGAACAGGTAATATTGATTACTTTGATTAAAATCTTCTTTTCTTTCTCATATAAAAATTTATTACGGATTGATGATTAACTTGATTTTCGCTACAAAAAATATTAGGTTAAACAGATTATCACCAATTATCTTAAATCAAGTTGAACATAAAATTTGTAAATCCACAAGATGAAATGTAACCAAAAAAACAAAAAATTATCTTAAACGGTCTTCATCTAAGACGAAAATAATTTAGTATTTGTCTCGGTCGAAAATGGCTGGAGAGAGAAGGGAGAGAGATCGGAGGGAGATACAAAACTTAAATTATGAGATTTTTAAACCTGAAGGAAAAAAATAATAAAACTTAAATTTTTTATTAAATAACGGTTTTATCTTTAATTTTAATTGAGATTTTTAATAAAAATTTGTTTATAATTAGGTGCTAAGTTTTAAAAAATCGAATGATAAGAGTTTAAGATTTTACTATATCTTAAATGAGAATAAGTCTTTTGATATTAAAACATTATTGTAAGACATTAATAATTCATATGATATGATTAATTAAATAGGAGATGATCTTTATTTAAATCTGGTTTCACTCCCATCGATTCCAAAGTAAATTATTAAGAAGTCAAAGTCTTTACGAATAGCCAATTTATGCACATAATTTACTCACTCCCCATATATATTCAGTAATTTTATTCCTTGATTTCACGGCTTTTATATTTAAAAGATCATCAAATCCAAATTAAAATTAAAAAAAAAAATCGCATACGCCATGAAACATTTAGTGGACACAGCTTTTGATTCATCTAGCATCTGTTTACTATTGTATAATTAACAACTTATACACAAAAAATGGTAAAAAAAAATTAGAGAAAAAGTGAGTCAAATTGATGATTTTTTTTCCCTTTCCCTATCGATCTCTCTGAATAAATCAAGCTACTGGATTTGAACCAATAAAACTATTTGGTATGCATGGAGAATTCTTCCACGCCCGGGCGTGCATTTTCAGTATTTCTCTAGCTTTATCTTTTGTCTTGCTACCGCAATCAACCTGAAGCACCAAACACAATTTCGCTACAACGCCTAGTTGCAACATCTCTTGAAGAACAGTGGTGGTTGCGGAGAACTTTGAAATCGAAAGCAAAATCCGGATGGCCCTTTCGCTTGCCACTTGCGAAACCCTAAGTATCTTCTTCGATACTATTGCCATTCCTGCCCCGTGCTTCAATAGCTCGGCTCTTCCTTCAGCACATTGGCAAAGAAAATCAATCGTCATTAGAATGAGCTCGCAATCCCTTCTCTCGCACTTCTCCAAGAGAAGATCGATAAGGATCGAAACGGCGCCGGCTTCGACCGCTTTCACTCGGTTTCTTCCCCATGGAAGAAGATTTATGAGTGATTGCAGTGCTGCTTTTGAGGCTTGTCGAGAGATTTGGTCCCGTAAAATCTTGATTATTTCGATGAAGAACTGGGGGCTTAAGTTGGTGAGTTTGATTGGATCCGCCACTTCGAGCATTGATTTTAATAATAATACTGCATAAGCTTTAGACTCGAAGGTTCCACGTTGCATGATTTGTGTCAACGACTCAATAAACTCCCCATTTTTGTTCATGAGATTCTTCAATCCGACGTCGGATAATTGAAGATTGCACAAAATGCTCAAAGCTTCTTCAGTCAGGCCGGTGAAGTCGAACCCATCTTCGTTTGATTCTTCAAACGATACAAAACAAAACTTGTTCATGACAATCGACGCCAAGAACTCGACAGCGCCGGCAGCCTCTAAGCAGCGTTTGTTTGTATCATTTTCCGATGCTATTGATCTCAGCCCCTTCAGGCACTTAAGCTGCAACTGTGGCGACGATTTTGCATCTCTTATGAGCTTTGAAATCTGAGCCTTGCTGACCGGCGGCTTCGGCGTTGGAATTCTCTCAATACCGTAGGAAGCGTTGAGAGTACACCAGGATTGAATCAGCCGGCGAACAGCGTGATTCGGCGTCAAATCATAGTCAGTCGGCAACACTTGTTTTGTCACCGGACAAGTGTTGTTTTTCTCTGAAAATAACCATTTCTCGATGCTTTGACGATCATATGTAATTCCGGTCGACACCGTCACCGGATCTTTCATAATCTCCAGCGAGATTGGGCAGAGAAAATACTGCGGAACATCAATTTCCTCCATGAAAATTAGAACTTGAAGTTGTTTGAATTTCTTAGAGTATCAGACTGAAAGTATGTGAGAGAATTTAAGTTTCTGAATTGGTTATGGCAAAGAGACGATTTGGCTTTATTTATATAGGAGTGAGATATTCAAAACGAGAAGGTCAAAAACACGGGAGGGATTGAGATTGACTTTTCTACGAAGAAGAAGAAAGTAGAAAAACTAAGATGTTTAACAAAGTACCAGGTCACAAACGGCTGATTGGTTTTTTTTATATTTTGCATGTGGGGAAATAAGATCGGTTTGACTTTACCTGGATAAGAAGAGAAGTGTTGTTGCTGCGCTGGTTGCTGTGTCAACCTCGCGTTCGGTCTGTGTTGGGTTGCCGACAAAAGAGATAAATATTCGAACCTGAGTGGGTTTCGTGGCCGCTGCCTAAGCCTGCACTCTTTACTCCCGCTTGGCCTTCAGTTGTCTCGTCTAATAATTTTGACCAAAAATGTATAAATAAACTACTGAATTTTATTTTATTGAAAATATTTAAAAAATTAAAATACAACTTAAAAAATATTAATGCGTAGTTTTTTAAAACTAAAACTACAAAAAAACTTTGAAACTTTTTAAAATTAAACTAAATCAGAAAAATAAAGATTGATTTGATTTTGATTATAATTTAATATGGCATAGTTAATAAATAATAGTTGTATTATCTTTTCTAAGAACATGAAAATATATATATAATATGAACATAAAAATAAAATAAAAAATAAATATGAGATATATATAAAATAAATATGTAAATAAAATGAAAAAATAAATATGAGTAATTTATAAAATAAACACGTAAATAAAATAAAAGAATAAATATAACAATAAATTGTATATCTAATTACTTATTAAAATATTATATGAAATATGGTTATATATAAATCTATGTTAATAAAATATGGTTTATAGTTTAGTTCGATTTGAAAATTAATTAACTATAATCTAAATTGTAAATTATTATTTTTTAAATATCTCAATTTAAATCAAATTAAATTATATTTTTTAATCAATTTAATTTAATTTTATAATTTGAATTGATATATATATATATATATATATATATATATATATATATCTCTAAAATTATACCGCTACTGTAATTGTTAGTCTTCTGGAATAATGAATTTGGATAATAATGTCATGACTAGCATCAGAAACAGTTTGTAGCACATGGTTTAATCTTATTCCATGCATTTCCGCCCACACAAAGGCAGAATTATTATTTCCCACACGTTTATATTTCTTCCCCTCCCGTTCAACCTCCCAATCAATTTCCATATATCAAATTGAAATTCTGAAGTCAGCTTCCCACCCAATTGCAATTGACTATGTGGTTTAGCTGCGGCCACATAAATTTCATACTAAAAACTTATATTTTTTAACATAGAATTTAAATCATATATTTTATACTTAGAGTTCTAATATAGGATCATATTATGCAGCCCTAACATTCATGTTGTTGGTTATGTGCCAATTCTCTATTAACCCCACTATAATATAGTGTGTCACCACCTATATCGCATGATTTAAGTTAGGAGATGCTAGCTCTCTACCAGCCCGATACAATGTCGACACTACCACTTATACAACATGATTTTAGTTGAAAGATATAGTGATGACTTTGATATTAAATAATACGAATCTTAGGATAATTACACTTCAAAAATTAATTATTAAAATTAGAGAGTTTAAGGTCATATATGTCTTATATTAAAAACTTATATTTTACACTTAAAATCTTACCGTATAGGTGAAAAAGGATGTCAAAATCACCCAAATTTAGTAACACTGAACCCTCTTGCATCCTCTCTTGGTCAATCCTATTCACCAAAAATTTGGTATTCGGGCTTCCTTCCTCACCTCACATTGATTGCAAGCCGCTAGCTCACTAGAAAAACTACGAAGAATCGGAATTGGGATCATATTTTAAATTCTATCAGTGGTGAATGTGAACAAGGTTTGGTGGCAGAATCTTGTTGACTAAAGCCTTGGCAACACTCCCTGTTAGCATCTTGTAGTAGGGATCTTTCCAGAAGATTCCAGAAGAAAGACTAGAGCCTGGGTGACACCACACAATCGATTCTTGCTTGCTAGAGCGTCTTATTAACAACGCCACCAACAGTCTTCTGCCTCAACGTTAAAGCAAAAAGCCTAAAAAGATTAATGTGAAAATAACCCAATAAAAGAAAAAGGGAAATATCAGTTTTGTCATAGAGAATATAATCAAATTCATTTACTTTACTGCTACTTTATCCGTTCATATCATTTTTGGCGCATAGAGATGCTTGCCATGTGATTTCAACACACACATTTTTTTTTTATTTGAGTTGTGTGATGATGAACACAATTTTTGTATACAAATAATGTATTATTATGTGATTAAATAATTAAAAATTAAAAATAAAATAATATCTAATAACATAATATCATATTATTATTTGTATAAATAATTTTATTTTTTTTATTTTTGACTTTTAGAGTGAATTTTAATAATCTAAAATTGAAGTTTTTTGAATAAATTTAAAGTCAAACCTAGTGGCCACCGCCAAATTACGACCATTCTTTTAAGGCAATAATAATGGAATAATTTTACAATATTTGAAAAAATGGCTGTGTACTGTTATTTTGCATGCGGGGTGTCGTTGTAGTCCACCAGAGGAGTTTGAATTCTTTATTTTAGAGGCCTATAAATATAAATGTCCATTTGTTTATTAGTTGGATATTACAAATTTTTTTTTTTGATGCAATCAATAGATTATTCTTCGTTGAACAGAAATGCCAACAAAACTGAAAGTCAAAAATCAAAATAACATATTTACTGTTTTTTAGATACAAATAGCCCGATTCAGTATGGATAATAAAATAAATCTATTGGTTAATAATACAAACCCTGTTAAAATTTATGAGACCAAGAAATTGTCTTTGACTGTAATAAAACTAGCCAGAGAGGGAGACAAGATAGACTAGGAGAGAGAGAAACGCGATTGAAGATAACAAAGTTTGTCAGAAAGTGGTAATGAAAAAAATAAAACCCTAAAAGAGGAAATACAATTTTTTAAAACTATTAGTATAAAAAATTATTAGATTTTTAAATTAAGGGGAGAAAGTATATAAAATTTTAGTTTTTTAAATTCTTTATAAAAAGACAATTTTACCCTTAATTATAATAAAAAATTTTAATTAAATAGTTGGTATTTAAATTTTTAACATTTTACATATAGAAGTTTGACAATAAACCAAACATTGGGTGGGAAGAAGTCTTTTTGGCCTATGATATAAATAAATCAAATCAATTTTTTATGGTAATGAGAAAGTTTAGATCCATTTATTATTAATGCTGGCAATGATTCATTTTTCAAACGTTTGAAAAGATAAATATTCTTTTCTTGATTTTCATGCTTAATATGAATTAGACTCCATTTTTCACCAATAAAGCATAATTAAATCATTATTCATACTATTATTATGTTACAATCTTTATTAACATGTATTTCCCCCACATTGTTTGTTCTAAATTGGCAGGTTACTTTTACTATTACCTTTTTTGGTAAAAATAATAATTAAATAATAAAAGTGGGATTATGCCTAATTAATTTATTATTTATGCATGTATTTCCCCCGCATTGTTTGTTCTAAATTGGCAGGTTCCTTTTATTATTACCTTTTTGATAAAAGGTTTAATTAAATAATAAAAGTGGGATTATGCCTAATTAATTAATTGGGCAAAGAAACTTTAAGTTTTGCAACTACGGTTGGATTCAAATAGAGTCTGTTTGAGTTCGAGCTCAAACTTGGCTCGAATGAGCTCGAAATGAGCCAACCCTAAGCCAGCTCGAGCCGAGTTCGAGCTTAATTTTCAAAGTTTGTAAATTAAATTTTTTGATATAAAACAACGTCGTTTTGACTAATATGTATTAAAACGACGTCGTTTTAATAACAAATACTCAAATTTGAAACGAATCGAACCGAACTCAAGTCAAGTTCGAGCTTAAGCATAACGAGCTCGACGAGCCCAAGCTCGAGCTCGAGCTATATTATTATTAAGTCGAGTCAAGCTCAAGCTTGATTCAGCTCGAATCCAGCCCTATCTACAAGCTCTAATTAAAATAGATATATTAATTATTTAATCTCGGCCTAAATGAAAATTCCACGGGCAATTGACTTAGCCTATTGTCTGGTTTATATAAATGAACATTCTCTTCAAGAATTTAGTTTTTTTTTAATGGATTTTCTAGTGATTGATACATAAAATTTGAAAGGCTATTTGTTAATTTGTGGGTTGATTTGAAAAAAATTAAAATTTGTAGTTATATCAATTACAATTACATCAAAATTGCTTCAATATAACATGATTTCGATAGAATTACATTATTTCACGATTTTGATGAGGTTACACTCATTTGATGTGATTCCAGTAGTTGTTGGTGACTAATTTAAGTTTTAATTTTTTTAATAAAACAAAATGAAAAATATAATCAATAAAGTTTGATGGTAAAATAACATCCAATCACATTATGACATATCATCT
This sequence comes from Mangifera indica, assembly GCF_011075055.1. Lineage (NCBI taxonomy): Eukaryota > Viridiplantae > Streptophyta > Magnoliopsida > Sapindales > Anacardiaceae > Mangifera > Mangifera indica. The sequence continues at coordinate 6,410,490 of NC_058146.1, forward strand.
ATATATTCAAATTATATATCAAAAGTGTGTATATATAATATTGTAAATTATATATCAAGTAAGTCCAACTATAACGCCCACAACCAATTTCTTGGAACATTTCTATACTTAATAAACTGAATGGATCCATTCTTTACAAATATATAAAATCATTTTCATATTCATTGAAATTACCTTAAACTTTCGTTTCTCATATTTTTATATATAAATAAACTGAATGGGATTATTTATTTGCAAGTAAGAGTTGAACATTTTAATATATAGAAATATGAATTTGAAATCAGACTGGAAGTAGTAAACAAAAAAGTCATTAAAAAATTGAATAATAGAATGCGAATTAATCAAACTATAGCTACTAACTACTAAGCATTAACTGAAACCAATTCAAAGTAAACTGACCAAGATTTAAGGAATTCAAATTATACAAATTTAATATTTCAGTGTTAACGTTATGACGTGGTTAGTAAGGATGGCAAATGAGAGGGTGCGGAGGGGATTTTAATTCTATACGCACCCGATTCGCACCGTTATTCGTATTTATCATGCTCCTTACCTATACTATTTATTTTTTACTATCTTTATTTGAAACCTTAAACAAAAATTTATTAATTTTCAAGTATATTTTTACTCCTAAAAATATAAATTAGTGAGAGTTTGAATAAGAAATTATCAAATTCGATAAAAAAATTTATACGGTTGAATATGACGTAAATCGCTAAGAGTAACGTAATAAATTGAGAGAGGATATTTTTATAATTAAAACTAAATTTGCCGATAAAGGTAAAATTGTTATATATTTGTCTATAAAGGTTTAGACAAAATTTTTTTTATCGATTTTAATTAATATCCTTATAAAAATAATTTAATTAATTATTTCTGAATAAATTTATTCAGTAAAACATATACAGTGTGTACTATAAAAAAACTTTATAATATATAGCTTCTATGATTATTCTATTTTTAAATTGGCCAAAGACTTATTCTCACTCAGAAATTATTATTTTTCCAAATTTTTACCTTTTAATTTTAAAAAATCATTTTATCCATTATGAATTATTAAAATTAATCGAATTAGTTAGATTTAAAATTTTACATCATTCCCTCTCTCTCTTCCTCCTAAATTCTAAAAAATAATTTTTCTAGATTAAATTTTAAAAAATCGCATTTCCCCTAGAGTTTATATTTTAATATCTGACCACTTTCTTCTGTCATTTTTTTTCTAGAGGAGTATCACACACTGTCAGACAGAGAAGAGATGTTGAGGACATCATTGGAGAAAGAGGAATTATCAGGAGGGAGAGACCACAAGAGGAAGTGATCAGATATTAAAGTTAAACCTAAGGGAAAAAATATAATTTTTTAAAATTTAATTTAAGAAAAAATTGTTAGTTTTAAAATTTATGAAAAATAAAATAAAATTTTAATTTATTTTTAAGATTATAGATAAAATAGCAACTTTATTATTAAAATTAATAAAGTTATTATCCTATAGATAGGTAAATTTTTTTTTATAAATTAAAGGATGAAAATAAAAAAAAAACAATAATTTTTAAGTTGAAATAAATCGTTTAGCCTTTTAACGTCTGTTACCGTACAATTGATTCATCAATTGTCATGAGCAAATTAAATTTTGGTGACATGCATTTTTCCAAATCTTTTAAATATCTTCCAATCATTTTAAGTATGATCAAAAGTTAAAAAAAAAAAAACCTTAAAAATATTTTTTAAAAAATAGATAATTGTAGATACTAAGTTGTGTCTATAAATCATGAGATATTAATTAAAATAGATAGTCGCTTTCTCACCTAAACCTTTTTCGACAATAAATTTGACGTTTTATCTTTTTAAGCAAATTGTTTTTTTCATTTCAAAAATACCCCCCGTTTAATTTCTCAACCTTACCGTAACTTTATAATATAATATATATAATATAATATAATATATATATATATATTATTAATATAATATATATTTTTTATATTTTATGCACCTGCACCCATTCCCACACCCCTTCACGCACTCACACTCCTTCCCGCACCCTTTCAGTAATTGTCGAAAGAGTGTGACAATTGCTGAAATGGTGCGACAAGCATAGTGGGTACGTGGAAGGGTGCGACAATTGCTGAAAGGGTACGTGAAAGGGTACAACAATTTCTAAAAGGGTGCGGGAAGGGCTGCGAGTCTATAAAAGGGTGCGGGTGTGTGAAGAGGTGCGAAAATGGGTGCAGGTGCATGAAATATAATATATATATATATATATATATAATATACACATTTACTGCACCCCTTTATATATAAAGGGGTGCGTGGAGGGGTGCAATTTCCCGCACCCTTTACACATTTCCCACACCCTTTCACGCACCCGTACCCTTTAGTCAATTTCCGCACCCTTCACATTTTCACGCACTCGTTTGTATTTTTACGTATCCTTTCACATTTTTTCGCACCCGTTTGTATTTTTACGCACTTGTTTTGTATTTTCATGCACTCGTTTGTATTTTCACGCATCCTTTTACATTTTCACGCACCCATTTATATTTTCATACACTCGTTTGTATTTTTATTCCCTTCCCGCACCCCTTAACACTTTCCTGCACCCCTTTTGAGAAAACGCATCGTTTTGAGACTGGAAGTGGTAAACAAAAAAGTCGTTAAAAATTTGAATAATAGAATGTGAATTAATCAAACTATAGCTACTAACTACTAACCATTAACTGAAACCAATTCAAAGTAAACTGACCAAGACTTAAGGAATTTAAATTATACAAATTTAATATTTCAGGGTTAATGTTATGACATGGTTAGTAAGGTTGGCAACGAGAAGGGTGCGGAGGGGATTTAAATTTTATACGCACCCTATTTGCGCTGTTATTCGTATTTATCATGCTCCTCACTTATATTATTTTTTTGTTATTATCTTTATTTAAAACCTTAAACAAAAATTCATTAATTTTTAAGTATATTTTTAATCCTAAAAACATTAATTAGTGAGAGTTTGAATAAGAAATTATCAAATTCGATAAAAAAATTTATACGATCGAATGTGACATAAATCGCTAAGAGTGACATAATAAGTCGAGAGAGGGTATTTTTGGAATTAAAACTAAATTTACCGATAAAGATAAAATCACTGTATGTTTGTCTAAAAAAGTTTAGACAAAAAATTTTTTGTCAATTTTAATTCATATCCTTATAAAAATAATATAATTAATTATTTCTGAATAAATTTATTCAGTAAAACATATATATTCATATACAATGTGTACTATAAAAAAACTTTATAATATATAGCTTCTATGATTATTCTATTTTTAAATTGGCCAAAGACTTATTCTCACTCAGAAATTATTATTTTTCCAAATTTTTATCTTTTAATTTAAAAAAATCATTTTATCCATTATGAATAATTAAAATTAACCGAATTCGTTAGTTTAAAAATTTTACATCATTCCCTCTCTCTCTTCCTCTTAAATCCTAAAAAATAGTAATTTTTTCTAGATTAAATTTTAAAAAATTATATTCTCTCTAGAGTTTATATTTTAATATCCGACCACTTTCTCCTGTCATTTTTTTTCTAGAGGAGTGTCACACACTATCAAAGAGAGAAAAGATGTTGAGAACATTGTTGGAGGAAGAAGAATTGTCAGGAGGGAGAGACCCCCAAAGGGAGTGGTAAGATATTTAAGTTAAACCTTAAGGGACAAAATACAATTTTTTAAAATTTAATATAGAGAAAAATTGTTAATTTTAAAATTTAAAGAAAAAATAAAATTTTAATTTATTTTTAATATTATAGATAAATAGTAATTTTATTCTTAAAATTAATAGAGTTATTATCTTATAAATAGGTAAATTTCTTTTTTCAAAATTAAAGAATGAAAATTAAAAAAAACAATAACTTTTTAAGTTGAAATAAATCTTTTAACCTTTTAAAGTCTGTTACCGTACAATTGCTTCATCAGCTGTCATAAGCAAATTAAATTTTGGTGACATGCATTTTTCCAAATCTTTTAAATATCTTCCAGTCATTTTAAGTATGATCAAAAGTTAAAAAAAAAAAACCTTAAAAATATTTTTTAAAAAATAGATAATTGTAGATACTAAATTGTGTCTATAAATCATGGACATCGATCACGGGGAAGCACCAGTCATAGTGTACCTAAAGTTTCAATCACATTATGCACGTTTATTTTGAGGGATTTTCATAGCCAAACGTGTTCAATTAGATTCCAATGAGCTCAATAAGTCGAATCGAATTTGAGTTAAGTTTGAATTTGACTTTCATGAGTTCGAACTCGAACTCGAATTTGATTCAACTCGAATTTAGCCTCACTCTCGTGACAAAGAATGACTCTTCATTGTCCAATGAAGGACGACAAACGTTATCTAGCGAAAGAGGATGTCTAGTCGTCTAACAAAGTTTGAGGTGAAGTTGCTGGTGGTCGTCTATGGTTAACGAGGTAAAAAAAAAAAACCTAGGATTTGGAGGGTAAAATCATTTTTCAAAATTGAAGTTTGGGTCAAGAGACAATGTCTCTTCGTCGACGGTCTCTTCATCTCTGTTAATGAAGTGTCTCTTTATCGACGGAGACAAATACACTATGTCGAAGATGATTCTGACTCTCCCATCACATTTCCAGTGGTTGTTGTCGTCAATGATAGTCGTCGATGAGGAAAGAAAGAAAACCTGGGGATTTGATAATGAAATGGTTATTTTCAAAACTTAGAAACTTTGAGAGAGAAATTGTGAGATTTTTAAACTCAGGTAAGTAAAATGTAATAAAATTTTAATTTTTTTAGTAAATAACGGTTTTACCTCTAATCATAACTAAAATTTTTAACAGAAATTTTATCATAAGTAAGTATTTGGATTTTTGAAATCTCGTAGGTGTATATTTATCTTTACATTAAAACTCGGGTGGAAAATAATCCTTTGGCCAGCAAAGAAATCTTATGAATAATCAATCTTTCCATCCTTTTAACGAATTCTTGCTATAAGCTTTGATCTCTCCTCCACCTTTGCAAGATTCTCCTTAGCTTTTGCAAGTTCAACAATGGATACACTTAACTGACTGTTGATGGCTTTCTCGGATTTTTGCTTGGCAACAACCTCTCCGTTCTCCTTGACAGCAAGCTTGGCAGCTCTACATCAGCTTCCGTAAGAGCAGAATTCTTGATTAGTTCCTTCTCCATCTTCTCAGCATCACTAATCTATTATGGTATTTTAAATCCTTCAGCCAATGAAAAAAAGGGAAAAGGATAATTTCTCATCTAAGTTTTAGTCCAAATTCAAAATCACATCCAAAATAGATGAAAAATCCAAACATCCATCTATAGGCTAACTGTCATCCAAATTTTCCGTTAGAAGTAGGGATAAAATTGTTATTTTACCTATAAACGCTAAAACCTAAAAAAATTATATTATTTTCTCTCCTTAGTTTAGAAAACTGACATTTACCTCCCTATGATTAAACTTTAAAAAATTCACTTTTTTCACTTTTTAGGTTTCATCTTAGATGGCTTATAGAATCGACCAATGATCGAGACAAAACAGAGGTCTTTTTTGACAAAGGACAACCCCTTGTGGTCCAGATTTAGATGACAAAGCGTCATCTAAATTTGGATAACAAAACGTTATCTAGATCAGAAAGATTCGATAAAGGATAACTCTTCGTAGTCAGATTTGAAACATGGGTGGAAAATGTTGGTCGTTGGTCATAATGATGGTGGCTAGAGAAAGAAATAAACCATAAGGGTGAAATCTAAATTTTTCAAACTTTAAAAATGGTTGAAGTGTTAGTTTTTAAAACCTGTGGGAGAAAATAATATAAATTTTAAAGTTTTAAGATTCACAGATAAAATAACGATTTTATCTTTATCTTTAACTAAAAATTTGGACGACAGTTAATCCATAAGAGAGCGTTTAGATTTTTCATCTGCCCTATATATGATTTTGAGATTAAACTAAAATTTTGATGAAAAATTACCCTTTTCCCATTAAAAAAATCTATCGAACTCTTCGAACTCTTTTATATCTAGACCTTAATTTTAGTTTCGATTTCAATTCTTTACAAAATAGATCCGGTTGTTTCTAAAAATTTAGAGTCCAAGGTAGGTCAATTCAAGGTAAAAAGCGAAATTAAAATTCAGGTACCTAGAGGCTTGTCTTTGAGGGAGGTTCCAAGAAGATGCCTAAGCCTTAATTTACTGTTGTGGGCCTCAGAGTGGTTTCACAACTGGGTTTTTTCGCAGTTCAAATTCGTACGATGAACTTTCACTTTAAATAATCACGACTAGACCTAGTAAATTGGTACGCCGACCAAAAACAACCCTTACGTCCATTCCCACTCACTCTTTCACCTTTACGTCCATTCAAGGGAGACTCTTGACTCTCGTACACTCAAGCTAGGACACCAATGAAAAATATTGTTAAAAAATATAAAATAAAGGTGAAGTTATTGATCCCCTTGTAGTCAAATTAGGTTAAAAAAAAAAAAAAAAAAGACTCTTTTCAATTAGTAGGTAATAGATACTACAATGTTTAATTTTTTAAATAAAATTAAAAAATAATTAAATGTATCTTAACATTTAAAACTGGTCTAAAAAAAAAACACGTAACAATAAAATAATAAAATTATTTGAGAAAGTCCAAAAGTTCGAGGTTTCATTAATAAATATAAATAATTTTTTCCTTACTAAAATATTTAAGTAGGTATTAGCTAGCCTCTTAGTTCTTGAAATTTTATGAGCAGCAAATAATGAAGGCGAAATGGGCAATAAAATATTCCATATTTGGGCTTTGTTACATGAAGAAAACTTAAAATACAAAGCCATGGTTGGTATTAATATTAATAATTGTTTTTTCCTTTAATGAATAGTGAAATAATATCTTAATATTATTTTTGCAATAATTTTGATTATATTTTTCTTAGTATATATATATATATATAAAATTGGTGAAGTTATATCTTAACATTATTTTATAACTTTGATTACATTTATACATATATATGTCTTTAAAATATAAAGTCATGGTTGAAATTAATATTAGTAAATGTTATTTTCTTTGACGATTAGTGCAGTTTTTATCTTAACATTATTTTTTACGATAATTTTGATTATATTTATACATAGATGTCTTTAAACGCAAAGGCATAGTTGGTATTCATACTAAATGTTATTTTTCCTCAAGAAACATAAATTAATAAAATGAAAACATATTAGATTTGTGAGATCGATTATTAGACTAGAATTTTGTTTTATTTAGTATAATTAGTTCTGTAAAAAGAAAAAACGATTTAGCTCAAGTGAGATTCTTCCTCATAAAAAAAAAAAAAGACTAGACACTAGTGAATTTGTTTTTTTAAGAGAGATAACAAATTAAGGCTCCCATTTAATTTACAATAAAATTATACATATAAATAGTATATATAACTTTATATACAAATTATAATTAAATATTATTTTATTTCTAATGTAAAATTATTTAATCATACGATAAAATATTATTATTTATATATAAAGTTTCGATTTAATTCTCATTTAATTACAGACCATTCAAAAGCAGGTTAAAATGCAAAATTTTGCACCCACCATAAATATATAATTTTTTTTATCATATTGTAAATAAAACTTAACATGAGAATAAGTCTTTCGATATTAAGACATTATTGTAAGACATTAATAATTCGTATGACATGGTTAATTAAATATGAGATGATCTTTATTTAAATCTGGTTTCACTCCCATCGATTCCAAAGTAAATTATTAAAAGTCAAAGTCTTTACGAATTGCCAATTTATGCACATAATTTACTCACTCCCCATATATATTCAGTAATTTTATTCCTTGATTTCACGGCTTTTATACTTAAAAGATCATCAAATCCAAATTAAAATTTAAAAAAAAAATCGCATACGCCATGAAACATTTAGTGGACACAGCTTTTGATTCATCTATCATCTGTTTACTATTGTATAATTAACAACTTATACACAAAAAATGGTAAAAAAAAATTAGAGAAAAAGTGAGTCAAATTGATGATTTTTTTTCCCTTTCCCTATCGATCTCTCTGAATAAATCAAGCTACTGGATTTGAACCAATAAAACTATTTGGTATGCATGGAGAATTCTTCCACGCCCGGGCGTGCATTTTCAGTATTTCTCTAGCTTTATCTTTTGTCTTGCTACTGCAATCAACCTGAAGCACCAAACACAATTTCGCTACAACGCCTAGCTGCAACATCTCTTGAAGAACACTGGTGGTTGCGGAGAACTTTGAAATCGAAAGCAAAATCCGGATGGCCCTTTCGCTTGCCACTTGCGAAACCCTAAGTATCTTCTTGGATACTATTGCCATTCCTGCCCCGTGCTTCAATAGCTCGGCTCTTCCTTCAGCACATTGGCAAAGAAAATCAATCGTCATTAGAATGAGCTCGCAATCCCTTCTCTCGCACTTCTCCAAGAGAAGATCGATAAGGATCGAAACGGCGCCGGCTTCGACTGCTTTCACTCGGTTTCTTCCCCATGGAAGAAGATTTATGAGTGATTGCAGTGCTGCTTTTGAGGCTTGTCGAGAGATTTGGTCCCGTAAAATCTTGATTATTTCGATGAAGAACTGGGGGCTTAAGTTGGTGAGTTTGATTGGATCCGCCACTTCGAGCATTGATTTTAATAATAATACTGCATAAGCTTTAGACTCGAAGGTTCCACGTTGCATGATTTGTGTCAACAACTCAATAAACTCTCCATTTTTGTTCATGAGATTCTTCAATCCGACGTCGGATAATTGAAGATTGCACAAAATGCTCAAAGCTTCTTCACTCAGGCCGGTGAAGTCGAACCCATCTTCGTTTGATTCTTCAAACGATACAAAACAAAACTTGTTCATGACAATCGACGCCAAGAACTCGACAGCGCCGGCAGCCTCTAAGCAGCGTTTGTTTGTATCATTTTCCGATGCTATTGATCTCAGCCCCTTCAGGCACTTAAGCTGCAACTGTGGCGACGATTTTGCATCTCTTATGAGCTTTGAAATCTGAGCCTTGCTGACCGGCGGCTTCGGCGTTGGAATTCTCTCAATACCGTAGGAAGCGTTGAGAGTACACCAGGATTGAATCAGCCGGCGAACAGCGTGATTCGGCGTCAAATCATAGTCAGTCGGCAACACTTGTTTTGTCACCGGACAAGTGTTGTTTTTCTCTGAAAATAACCATTTCTCGATGCTTTGACGATCATATGTAATTCCGGTCGACACCGTCACCGGATCTTTCATAATCTCCAGCGAGATTGGGCAGAGAAAATACTGCGGAACATCAATTTCCTCCATGAAAATTAGAACTTGAAGTTGTTTGAATTTCTTAGAGTATCAGATTGAAAGTATGTAAGAGAATTTAAGTTTCTGAATTGGTTATGGCAAAGAGACGATTTGGCTTTATTTATATAGGAGTGAGATATTCTAAACGAGAAGGTCAAAAACACGGGAGGGATTGAGATTGACTTTTCTACGAAGAAGAAGAAAGTAGAAAAACTAAGATGTTTAACAAAGTACCAGGTCACAAACGGCTGATTGGTTTTTTTTTTTTTATTTTGCATGTGAGGAAATAAGATGGGGACTTTACCTGGATAAGAAGAGAAGTGTTGTTGCTGCGCTGGTTGTTGTGTCAACCTCGCGTTCGGTCTGTGTTGGGTTGCCGACAAAAGAGATAAATATTCGAACCTGAGTGGGTTTCGTGGCCGCTGCCTAAGCCTGCACTCTTTACTTCGGCTTGGCCCTCAGTTGTCTCATCTAATAATTTTGACCAAAAATGTATAAATAAACTGCTGAATTTTTTATTTAAAATATTAAAAAAATTGAAATACAACTTAAAAAATTTTAATGCGTATTTTAATTTTGAAAATTATATAGAGGTGTGTACAATTTTATTTAGCATAGTTTAAAAATTTTTTAAAACTAAAACTACAAAAAGAATTTTGAAAATTTTTTAAATTAAACTAAATCGGAAAAATAAAGATTGATTTGATTTTGATTATAATTTAATATGGCATAGTTAATAAATAATAATTGTATTATCTTTTCCAAGAACATGGAAAAAAAAATATAATATGAACATAAAAATAAAATAAAAAATAAATATGAGGTATATAAAAAATAAATATGTAAATAAAATGAAAAAATAAATATGAGTAATTTATAAAATAAACTTGTAAATAAAATAAAAAAATAAATATGAACAACAAATTAATTAATTATTAAAATGTTATGTGAAATATGGTTACATATAAATCTATTTTAATAAAATATGGTTTATAGTTTAGTTCGAATTAAAAATTAATTAAACCATAATCTAAATTATAAACTATTTTTTTAAAAATATCTCAATTTAAATCAAATTAAATCATAAGTTTTAATCAATTTGATTTAATTTTATAATTTGAATTGATATATGTATATCTCTAAAATTATACCGCTACTGTAATTGTTAGTCTTCTGGAATAATAAATTTGGATAATAATGTCATGAATAGCATCAGAAACAGTTTGTAGCACATGGTTTAATCTTATTCCATGCATTTCCGCCCACACAAAGGCAGAATTATTATTTCCCACACGTTTATATTTCTTCCCCTCCCGTTCAACCTCCCAATCAATTTCCATATGTCAAATTGAAATTCTGAAGTCAGCTTCCCACCCAATTGCAATTGACTATGTGGTTTAGCTGCGAAACTACCTTAAACACTAGTTATTAAGATTAAAGAGTCTAAAATCATATAAATTTTATACTAAAAACTTATAATTTTTAATGTAGAATTTAAATCACATATCTTATACTTAAAATCTTAATATAGGATCATATTCTGCAACTCTAACACTCATGTTGCTGGTTATATGCCAACTCTTTACTAACCTCAATATAATATCGCGTGTCACCACCTATATTGCACGATTCTAGTTAGGAGATGTTAGCTCTCTACTAGCCGAATGCAATGTCGATACCACCATCTATACCGCATGATTTTAGTTAAAAGATATAGTGATGACTTCGATATTAAATAATATGAATCTTAGGATAATCACACTTCAAAAATTAACTATTAAAATTGGAGAACCTAAACTCATATATGTCTCACACTAAAAACTTATACTTTATACTTAAAATTTTAACATATAAGTGAGAAGGGATCTCAAAGTCACCCAGATTTAGTAACAACGAACCCTCTTGCATCCTCTCTTGGTCAATCCTATTCACCAAAATTTGGGTATTTGGGCTTCCTTCCTCACCTCACACTGATTGCAAGCCGCTAGCTCACTAGAAGATCTACGCAGAATCAGAATTGGGATCATATTTTAAATTCTATCAGTGGTGAATGTGAACAAGGTTTGGTGGCAGAATCTTGTTGACTAAAGCCCTGGCAACACTGCCAGTTAGCATCTTGCGGTAGGGATCTTTCCAGAAGATTCCAGAAGAAAGACTAGAGCCTGGGTGACACCACAGAATCGATTCTTGCTTGCTAGAGCCCCTTATTAACAACGCAACCAAGAGTCTTCTGCCTCAACGTTAAATCAAAAAGCCTAAAAAGATTAATGTGAAAATAACCCAATAAAAGAAAAAGGGAAATATCAGTTTTGTCATAGAGAATATAATCAAATTCATTTACTTTACTGCTACTTTATCCGTTCATATCATTTTTGGCGCATAGAGATGCTTGCCATGTGATTTCAACACACACTTTTTTTTTATTTGAGTTGTGTGATGATGAACATAATTTTTGTATACAAACAATGTATTATTATGTGATTAAATAATTAAAAATTAATAATATCTAATAACATAATATCATATTATTATTTGTATAAATAATTTTATTGTTTTTATTTTTGACTTTTAGAGTAAATTTTAATAATCTAAAATTGAAGTTTTTTGAATAAATTTAAAGTCAAACCTAGTGGCCACCGCCAAATTACGACCATTCTTTTAAGGCAATAATAATGGAATAATTTTACAATATTTGAAAAAATGGCTGTGTACTGTTATTTTGCATGCGGGGTGTCGTTGTAGTCCACCAGAGGAGTTTGAATTCTTTATTTTAGAGGCCTATAAATATAAATGTCCATTTGTTTATTAGTTGGATATTACAAATTTTTTTTTTTTGATGCAATCAATAGATTATTCTTCGTTGAACAGAAATGCCAACAAAACTGAAAGTCAAAAATCAAAATAACATATTTACTGTTTTTTAGATACAAATAGCCCGATTCAGTATGGATAATAAAATAAATCTATGGGTTAATAATACAAACCCTGTTAAAATTTACGAGACCAAGAAATTGTCTTTGACTGTAATAAAACTAGCCAGAGGGAGACAAGAGAGACTGGAAGGGAGAGAAACGTGATTTGGAGACAACGAAATTCATCCTAATAAAAAAATTAAAACCCTATAAAAGAAAATACAGTTTTTTAAAACTATTAATATGAGAAATTATTAAACTTTTATATTAAGAAGAGAAAATAGATAAAATTTTAATTTTTTAAATTTTTTGTAAAAAGATGATTTCACCCTTAATCATAACAAAAAAATTTAATTGACTAATTGATATTTAAATTTTTAACAGTTTACAAATAGAAGTTTGACAATAGACCAAACATTTGGTGGGAATAAGTCCTTTTGGCCTATGATATAAATAAATCAAATCAATTTTTTATGGTAATGCGAAAGTTTAGATCCATTTATTATTAATGCCGGCAATGATTCATTTTTCAAACGTTTGAAAAGATAAATATTCTTTTCTTGATTTTCATGCTTAATATGAATTAGACTCCATTTTTCACTAATAAAGCATAATTAAATCATTATTAATACTATTATTATGTTACAATCTTTATTAACATGTATTTCCCCCACATTGTTTGTTCTAAATTGGCAGGTTCCTTTTACTATTACCTTTTTTGGTAAAAATAATAATTAAATAATAATTAAATAATAAAAGTGGGATTATGCCTAATTAATTTATTGGGCAAATTTTATGTTATATTTTTTATGCATGTATTTCCCCCACATTGTTTGTTCTAAATTGGCAGGTCCCTTTTATTATTACCTTTTTGATAAAAGTATTAATTAAATAATAAAAGTGGGATTATGCCTAATTAATTAATTGGGCAAAGAGACTTTAAGTTCTGCAAGCTCTAATTAAAATAGATATATTAATTATTTAATCTCGGCCTAAATGAAAATTCCACAAGCAATTGGCTTAACCTTTTGTCTGGTTTCTTTAATAGATCAAACATTATATCCTTCTATGAATGATTTATATACTTTTATAAACGAAAATTCTCTTCAAGAATTTAGTTTTTTTTTTTTAATGGATTTTCTAGTGATTGATACATAAAATTTGAAAGGCTATTTGTTAATTTGTGGGTTGATTTGAAAAAAATTAAAATTTGTAATTATATTGATTACAATTACATCAAAATTGCTTCAATATAACATGATTTCAATAGAATTACATTATTTCACAATTTTGATGAGGTCACACTCATTTGATGTGATTCCAGTAGTTGTTGGTGACTAATTTAAGTTTTAATTTTTTTAATAAAACAATAATGAAAAATATATTCAATAAAGTTTGATCGTAAAATAACATTCGATCACATGATGACATATTATCTATATATTCAAATTATATATCAAAAGTGTGTATATATAATATTGTAAATTATATATCAAGTAAGTCCAACTATAAAGCCTACAACTAATTTCTTGGAACATTTCTATACTTAATAAACTGAATGGATCCATTCTTTACAAATATATAAAATCATTTTCATATTCATTGAAATTACCTTAAACTTTCGTTTCCCATATTTTTATATATAAATAATGTTGAGATATAATTTGGAGAATTGAAAATTTAAACAATGGAATGGGATTATTTATTTGCAAGTAAGAATTGAACATTTTAATATATAGAAATTTGAATTTGAATTCAGACTGGAAGTGGTAAACAAAAAAGTCATTAAAAATTTGAATAATAGAATGTGAATTAATCAAACTATAGCTACTAACTACTAACCATTAACTGAAACCAATTCAAAGTAAACTGACCAAGATTTAAGGAATTTAATATTTCAGTGTTAATGTTATGACGTGGTTAGTAAAGATGGCAATCGAGAGGAGTGCGGAGGGGATTTTAAATATGTTTTTAATTTAAAAAATATGAATTAGTGAGAGTTCGAATAAGAAATCATCAAATTTGATAACAAAATTTATGTGATCGAATGTGACATAAATCACTAAGAGTGATATAATAAGTCAGAAGAGAGTATTTTTGAAATTAAAATTAAATTTATCGATAAAGATAAAATCGTTGTACATTTACCTAAAAAGATTTAGGTAAAAAATTTTTTGTCGATTTTAATTAATATCTCTATAAAAATAATTTAATGAATTATTTCTGAATAAATTTATTCGGTAAAACATATATATTCATATACAGTGTGTACTATAAAAAATCTTTATAATATATAGCTTCTATGATTATTCTATTTTTAAATTGGCCAAAGACTTATTCTCACTCAGAAATTATTATTTTTCCAAATTTTTATCTTTTAATTTTAAAAAACCATTTTATCCATTATGAATAATTAAAATTAACCAAATTCATTAGTTTTAAAATTTTACATCATTTTCTCTCTCTCTTCCTCCTAAATCCTAAAAAATAACAATTTTTTCTAGATTAAATTTTAAAAAATCAGATTCTCTATAGAGTTTATACTTTAATATTCGACCACTTTCTCCTGTCATTTTTTTTCTAGAGGAGTGTCACACACTATCAAAGAGACAAGAGATGTTGAGGACATCATTGGAGAAAGAGAAATTGTCAGGAGGGAGAGACCACCAGAGGGAGTAGTAAGATATTTAAGTTAAACCCTAAAAGAAAAAATATAATTTTTTAAAATTTAATATGGAGAAAAATTGTTAATTTTAAAATTTAAAGAAAAAATAAAATTTTAGTTTATTTTTAATATTATAGATAAAATAATAATTTTATTCTTAAAATTAATAGAGTTATTATCTTATAGATAGGTAATTTTTTTTTTAAATTAAAAAGTGAAAATTAAAAAAAACTATAACCTTTTAAGTTGAAATAAATCTTTTAACCTTTTAAAGTCTGTTACCGTACAATTGATTCATCAGTAATTTTGGTGACATGCTTTTTTCCAAATCTTTTAAATATCTACCAGTCATTTTAAGTATGATCAAAAGTTAAAAAAAAAAAAAACCTTAAAAATATTTTTAAAAAAATAGATAATTGTAGATACTAAATTGTGTCTATAAATCATGGACATCGATCACGGGGAAGCACCAGTCATAGTGTACCTAAAGTTTCAATCACTTTATGCACGTTTATTTTGAGGGATTTTCATAGCCAAACGTGTTCAATTAGATTCCTATGAGCTCGACGAGTCGAATCGAATTTGAGTCAAGTTTGAACTTGACTTCCATGAGTTTGAGCTCGAATTTGAGTTTGACTCAGTTCGAATCTAACCCTACTCTCTTGACAAAGAATGACTCTTCATTATACAATGAAGGATGACAAACGTTGTCTAGCGAAAGAGGATGTCTAGTCGTCCAACAAAGTTTGAGGTGAAGTTACTGGTGGTCGTCATGGTTAACAAGGTAAAAAAAAAAAACCTAGGATTTGGAGGGTAAAATCATTTTTCAAAATTGAAGTTTGGGCCAAGAGACAATGTCTCTTCGTCGATGGTCTCTTCATCTCTGTTGATAAAGTGTCTCTTTATCGACGGAGGCAAATGCATTCTGTCGAAGATGATTCTGACTCACCCATCACATTTCCAGTGGTTTTCGTCGTCAATGATAGTCGTCGATGAGGAAAGAAAGAAAACCTGGGGATTTGATAATGAAATGGTTATTTTCAAAACTTAGAAACTTTGAGAGAGTAATTATGAGATTTTTAAACTCAGGTAAGTAAAATGTGATAAAATTTTAATTTTTTTAGTAAATAACAGTTTTACCTCTAATTATAATTCAAATTTTTAACAGAAATTTTATCATAAGTAAGTATCTGGGTTTTTGAAATCTCACAGGTGTATATTTATCTTTGCATTAAAACTCGGGTGGAAAATAATCCTTTGGCCAGCAAAGAAATCTTATGAATAATCAATCTTTCCATCCTTTTAACGAATTCTTGCTATAAGCTTTGATCTCTCCTCCACCTTTGCAAGATTCTCCTTAGCTTTTGCAAGTTCAACAATGGATACACTTAACTGACTGTTGATGGCTTTCTCGGATTTTAGCTTGGCAACAACCTCTCCGTTCTCCTTGACAGCAAGCTTGGCAGCTCTACATCAGCTTCCGTAAGAGAAGAATTCTTGATTAGTTCCTTCTCCATCTTCTCAGCATCACTAATCTATTATGGTATTTTAAATCCTTCAGCCAATGAAAAAAAGGGAAAAGGATAATTTCCCATCTAAATTTTAGTCCAAATTCAAAATCACATCCAAAATAGATGAAAAACCCAAACATCCATCTATAGGCTAACTGTCATCCAAATTTTCAGTTAGAAGCAGGGATAAAATTGTCATTTTACCTATAAACCCTAAAACCTAAAAAATTTATATCATTTTCCCTCCTTAGTTTAGAAAACTGACATTTACCCCCTATGATTAAACTTTAAAAAATTCATTTTTTTCCCTTTTTAGGTTTCATCTTAGATGACTTAGAGAACCGACCGATGATTGGGACAAAACAGAGGTCTTTTTTGACAAAGGATAACCCTTTGTGGTCCAGATTTAGATAACAAAGCGTCATCTAAATTTGGATAACAAAACGTTATCTAGATCAGAAAGATTCGAAGAAGGATAACTCTTCGTAGTCAGATTTGGAACATAGGTGGAAAATGTTGGTCGTTGGTCAGAATGATGGTGGCTGGAGAAGGAAATAAACCATAAGGGTGAAATCTAAACTTTTCAAACTTTAAGAATGGTTGAAGTGTTAGTTTTTAAAATCAGTGAGAGAAAATGATATAAATTTAAAAATTTTAAGGTTTACAGATAAAATAACGATTTTATCTCTATCTTTAATTAAAAATTTGGATGACAATTAATCTATGAAAAAATGTTTAGATTTTTTATCTGTTCTATATATGATTTTGAGATTAAACTAAAATTTTGATGAAAAAATATCCTTTTCCCATTAAAAAAATCTATTAAACTCTTCGAACTCTTTTATATCTAGACCTTAATTTTAGTTTCGATTTCAATTCTTTACAAAATAGATCCGGTTGTTTCTAAAAATTTAGAGTCCAAGGTAGGTCAATTCAAGGTAAAAAGCGAAATTAAAATTCAGGTACCTAGAGGCTCGTCTTTGAGGGAGATTCCAAGAAGATGCCTAAGCCTTAATTTACTGTTGTGGGCCTGAGAGTGGTTTCACAACTGGGTATCGCAGTTCAAATTCGTACGATGAACTTTCACTTTAAATAAGGCCAAACGACTATTTCCCACCCAAGGTTTGATATTTTCTCAAATATCCACCCGTTAACTATGAAAACACCAAAAACCCACTCATCAGTGGTTAACTTTAACAGATTCCGTCAGAGAAAAGGGTAATATGGTAAATCTGGCTCTCCATTTTAAAATCAATATAAGCGGTTTAAAAAAAAAAATTCTGCAACATTTAATGCTGCACGGGACGCGTGCACACGCAACGCACGGATAGCTGACGCGTGGCGTTGTCATCTGAAAAGCAGAACATTTTTTCGACGATTTTTGGCGATTCAGGGTTTGCAAATCTTTGGTGGTTGACGTGGCAATACGAAAAGAAGACACCTGTCGAAAAAGCAAAAAATCAGGCGCACAAAATTTGAATCAACCGTCGAATACTGTGCGCTCGAAGGACATGCCGTAGTCTGTATTAAATGCAGTATGATTATATTGAAATCAACGGTGGGAATTTTTGGGGCACAAATCGACGACTAGGGATTAGTCTAGGGAAAGTGAGCGAATGAACATGCGACACGTGAGGGGCCTTTGTGTCATTTCAGGCGAATTTGAAAAATGATTTTTCTCTTTTACCAACGAACGAGCGACACTTGTCCAGCCGACGTCAGAATTCAAATTTGAACAAAACCTTTGGCCTTCATTCTTTCGACATTCCATTCGCGTTAAGTCTTTCGTTTATCTTGTTTCATTATGCTCCAGTGTGATCAATGGTGAACCTTTAACGACAACGACAAAGATGACCACGACAAGACATCGTTCGACGTTACCAAGGGTGGACGAAGTAGTTTAGTACCAAAGAAGACGAGAAAGTATAACCTGTTTGCTGTTTTCGGCTACTCTGATCACCAACAGTTCCGACGACAAGCGTAGTGGCTTTTCGTGGTGAGTTAAACAACAACGACGATGAAGTCTGCTCCAACTGAGGCCTTCAGAAAATATTTCCTGTCGTCGAGGTTTATTCTTTCGGATACCTTGTTTATCGTTGTTGTCGAGTATTTTAATAGTCTGTGTAATGTTAGGGTTAGCCTTATATGTATGTTTTGGGTACTATTATAGTCTGTGTTATATTAGGGTTAGCATTATATGTATATTTTAGGGCAAGACAAAAAAAGAAATTAATGTGGGGGTTTTGCATGTCCACTGTTGACGTAAGTTTCTGTGTATGACTTCTATTTTCGTGAGTTTTCAATTCTGTGTGTGAGTATTAGGAAGTTGAAGTTTGTAACAGGTTTTGGTTTTTTAGGATATTTGGGTGCTATAATGGTCTTTGTAATGTTAGGGTTATGCATTATACGTATATTTGAGTGAAAAAAAAAAATTAACGTAGGGGTTTTACATGTGTACTGTTAACATATTATTTAGGGTTGGATTATATTTTGGTGAGCATTCAGTTATGTGTATGAGTATTAACCACTTTTGTTAGGCTTGTGTATGAGCACTTTCGGTGGCGTTGAGTTCTGTGTATGGGTTATATGTTCAGTTTCTATGTGTGAGTTAGGGGATGATCAGTTTCTATGTGTGAGTTAGGGCATGATCAGTTTCTGTGTATGAGTTAGGGCAAGGAGTGTTTCTGTTTCATAATAATTAATGGCCAAATGACTATTTCCCACCCAAGGTTTGATGTTTTCTCAAATATCCACCCGTTAAATATGAAAACACCAAAAACCCACCCATCAGTCAAGTGCACACCCATTTGCATGCTGTTTTGAGTGATTCTGCATGAGTGATAGTCTTCTGTTTCTTTGCATACATGCTGATCAACTATAATGTTGCATACTGCCCTGTTTCTGTGCATGAGAAGTGTTGTTGTTGTGTCATTGGGTAAGTTGCATCATTGTTACATAAGCCGGGAAACCCGAGAGTGCAGTGTTACTGGCGCGAAAGAGAAGGTTGCAAAAACCTTAATTCTCTCTGGTCTAACAAGACTGTGTAACAGTGTTGCAAGTTGCAACAATGATTAAACAATAATGTAGCTACCCATCAGTCAAGTGCACACCCATTTGCATGCTGTTTTGAGTGATGTTGTATGAGTGATAGTCTTCTGTTTCTTTGCATACATGCTGGTCAATTACAATGTTGCATACTGCCTTGTTTCTGTGCATGAGGAGTGTTGTTGTTATGTCATTGGGTAAGTTGCATCATTGTTACATAAGCCGGGAAACCCGAGAGTGCAGTGCTACTGGCGCGAAAGAGAAGGTTGCAAAAACCTTAATTCTCTCTAGTCTAACAAGGCTGTGTAACAGTTTTGCAAGTTGCAACAATGATTAAACAATAATGTAGCATACTTTCTGTCAAGTGCACACCCATTTGCATGCTGTTTTGAGTGATTCTGCATGAGTGATAGTCTTCTGTTTCTTTGCATACATGCTGATCAACTACAATGTTGCATACTGCCTTGTTTCTGTGCATGAGGAGTGTTGTTGTTGTGTTATTGGATAAGTTGCATCATTGTTACATAAGTCGGGAAACCCGAGAGTGTAGTGCTACTGGCACGAAAGAGAAGGTTGCAAAAACCTTAATTCTCTCTGGTCTAATAAGGCTGTGTAACAGTTTTGCAAGTTGCAACAATGATTAAACAATAATGTAGCATACTTTCTGTCAAGTGCACACCCATTTGCATGCTGTTTTGAGTGACTCTGCATGAGTGATAGTCTTCTGTTTCTTTGCATACATGCTTATCAACTACAATGTTGCATACTGCTTTGTTTCTGTGCATGAGGAGTGTTGTTGTTTCATAATGATTAAAGGCCATATGACTATTTCCCACCCAAGGTTTGATGTTTTCTCAAATATCCACCCGTTAAATATGAAAACACTAACACCAAAAACCTACCCATTAGTCAAGTGCACACCCATTTGCATGCTGTTTTGAGTGATTCTGCATGAGTGATAGTCTTCTGTTTCTTTGCATACATGCTGATCAACTACAATGTTGCATACTGCCTTGTTTCTGTGCATGAGGAGTGTTGTTGTTGTGTCATTAGGTAAGTTGCATCATTGTTACATAAGTCGGGAAACCCGAGAGTGCAGTGCTACTGACGTGAAAGAGAAAGTTGCAAAAACCTTAATTATCTCTGGTCTAACAAGGCTGTGTAACAGTTTTACAAGTTGCAACAATGATTAAACAATAATGTAGCATACTTTCTATCAAGTGCACACCCATTTGCATGCTGTTTTGAGTGATTCTGCATGAGTGATAGTCTTCTGTTTCTTTGCATACATGTTGATCAACTACAATGTTGCATACTGCCTTGTTTCTGTGCATGAGGAGTGTTGTTATTGTGTTATTGGGTAAGTTGCATCATTGTTACATAAGCCGGGAAACCCGAGAGTGCAATGCTACTGGCGCGAAAGAGAAGGTTGCAAAAACCTTAATTCTCTCTGGTCTAACAAGGTTGTGTAACAGTTTTGCAAGTTGCAACAATGATTAAACAATAATGTAGCATACTTTCTGTCAAGTGCACACCCATTTGCATGCTGTTTTGAGTGATTCTGCATGAGTGATAGTTTTCTGTTTCCTTGCATATATGCTGATCAACTACAATATTGCATACTGCCTTGTTTCTGTGCATGAGGAGTGTTGTTGTTGTGGCATTGGGTAAGCTACACCATTGTTACATAAGCTGGGATACTGTGTTTTCTGTGCCTTCAGTCTCAAATTAATTGTTATTCTTTTAACTAATTCTGTGTTTTGTTAGGATGAGTTCTACAAAATTGTTCACTATTAAATTTGAAGCTTGTGGCATACCATCTGAAATAAGAAATATTGATCCAGAAGAGTATAGCTTAATTGTGTTCATCAAGGATGTGAAGCAATGTATTACAAATGAAAATGAGGAGGTGCAACTTTATCCGGGTGAGCAGATAAAAGTTGAAGCAAGATCAGCTAATGGAGAGGATAATTACATCATTGCCAGTGATGAGGACATGATGTTTGTCTTTGAAGAGTATAGAAAAGTAGGTCAGCAAATTATTCAGATGTACGTTGAATTTATTCCAGTACAGAGCAGATCTCCTCGGCCTCTACTACCTCCACACAGTCAACCCAACACCCAACCAACAGAACCTAACTCACCCAACACCCAACCAACAGAGCCTAACTCACCCAACACTCTTAACAGCACCTGTACCAACAAGTTTGTCTAAAAGTTCTGATGAGAGAGAAGAATTTACCCAGCATGATGATGACTTTCATTGGAGTGATGCATCACATGAAGATGAGACTGTTAGTCACGCCGAAGTTGAAATCAGGTCTGAATCTGTTGAGGATGATGATGAGACACGAGGACTTAATTATGAATCTGACAATGGTGATAGGGAAAGTGAGGAGGGAGAAGATGATGGTGCTACCAGATTAGCTAGACATATGAAGGGAAAAGCTTTTAAGAAAGGTGCAGATGGGAAGATTTATTTTGAGGTTGGACATGTTTTCGATAGTGTTGAACATTTCAGGGGTGTGCTCAAAGATTACATTGTTGATCGTGGGTTTGCTATAAAAAAGATTTACAATGAGAAGAGAAGAATAAAAGTTGTGTGTAGATCAGAAGGCTGCCCATTCCATCTCTATGCAGCTCTGATGGTAGATGGTCAATCCTACCAAATACGTCAGTACGAGCATACGCACACATGCCTCAGGGTTCATGATAACCCAACTGCGAGTGCATCATGGGTAGCTGAGAAATTTGGCAGGTTTATAAGGTCACAAGAAGGGAGTAGCATTAAGCCTCTAGCTGCTCAGTTGGAGCAGGAGCATTTTTTACAGATAAATCATAGAAAATTGTATAGGGCTAAGAAAATTGCCACTGGTTTGTCAGCAAAGGAGCATGCAGAGTCGTATAACTGGCTGTTTAAATATTGTCATATTGTGTTGATGACCAATGCAGGATCAAAAGCTGCCCTAAAGGTAATTAGGGAAGAAATTCCCTCGACACCGTGCTTTCATCGCTTTTTTCTAAGTTTTGCTGCACAGAAGAAAGGCTTTTTAGAGGGTTGTCATCGTTTTATAGGGGTTGATGGATGCCATCTGAAGGGGCATTTTGGGGGAGTCCTACTGTCTGCTGTAGCGATTGATGCGAACAGTGGGATATTTCTATTGGCAATCTGTGTTTGTGAAGTAGAAAACAATGATAGTTAGAGTTATTTCCTGGGGATGTTGAAAGAATTCATGGGTGATGTCTTGCCTATCACTTTCATGAGTGATAGGCAAAAAGGAATAATACATGCCTTGCAAACTCAGTGGCCTAATGCAAAGAGTAGATTTTGTGCAAGACATGTATATGCGAATTTCAGGAAAACTTTTCCTGGGGTACATCTTCGAAATCTGTTTTGGGCTATTTCTAGAACATCAAATAAAGTGGATTTTCATGAGGCATTAAATAAAATGAAGGCAGTGGATGAAATTGCTTACAAGTGGGTAATTGACAATGAGCCAGATCAATGGTCTAGATTTGGCTTTGACACTGAAGCCAAATCTGACCATATGATAAATAATATGTCTGAAACATTTAATAGTTGGCTTGGAGAATATCGGGAGCTGTCTATTCTCAGTTTGTTGGAGTTGTATCGAAGAAGAATAATGAAGAGACTTCATAGTAGGCTGAAGGCAGGTACTGAATGGGTCACTCCATTGCCCCCACTTGTTGTTAAAAAATTGAACAAAAGTATTGAGATAGCTCGAAATGTCTCTATTTCATATGCTGGACTGCAAGAGTTCGAGGTGATTGATATGAATGGTATTCCAAGCAGAACATACACCTTGAATTTGGACAAAAGAATCTGTGATTGTGGGATGTGGTAGCTGTCTGGGATTCCCTGCCAACATGCAATCTGCTCAATATTGCACATGAACTTCCCTAGCATTGATAAGTTTGTAGATGACAGGTTACAAATTTCAGCATATATGAGAACGTATGCTGAAATTATTCATCCTATTCCAGACAAGAGAACCTGGCCAGAGGATTGTGAAGATAAGCTGCAACCACCTGTTAGGCATGGCAAAGCTGGCAGGCCCAAAAAGGCTAGGAGGAAAAACCCCACTGAAGAGAGAAAGAGAAAACCTGTGTCTACACTTAGGTGTAGTCACTGCCATGAATTGGGACACAACAAAAGGTCCTGCCAATACAATCCAAACAATGCAGGAAGACCCAAAAAAAAGGTATTGCTTCTGTTTATATGTTAGCATTCTGTTTGCTACTGTTTTATTAAACCTACTCATTTTTTTTCCCCTTATATCAGAGAAGAACAATCCCAACCATGGAAAGCCAGTCAACTAAAAGTCAGTTTGGTTCATCTTCTTCCTCACAGCATCCAGAGTCACAGATGCAATGAAACTGGGGATTTCCCTTAATTTCTTTTTTGGATAATTGCTCAGTTGAAAATTTTGTGCATGTAAATTTTTTTTATAGCTCAGTGAAATGTTCTCTGCATGTAAATTCTTTGGATAGCTCAGTGAAATGTTTACTAAAGTATTCTGTGTATTCTGTGTTTGAGAGTGTTAATTTATGAATTAGTGCTTATGAGGAGTATTCTGTGTGTTGACAGTGTTGATATGAAGAGTATTTTGTGTTGACAGTGTTGAGAGTGTTAATTTATGAATTAGTGCTTATGAGTATTCTGTGTTGACAGTGTTGATATGGGGAGTTTTTGGGTTGACAGTGTTGATATGGGGAGTTTCTGGGTTGATAGTGTTGATATGAGGAGTATTCTGTGTTGACAGTGTTGATATGAGGAGTTTCTGGGTTGACAGTGTTGATTTATGAATCAAAATGGTCTGTTATTGCATGCATTCCAGTACACAGCTATTTGGATTTATGAATCAAAATGGTCTGTTATTACATGCATTCCAGTACACAGCTATTTGCATTTTCAGGTTTCCAAGCAGGCCAGTATTAAGCAATGTATTACACAACTCTTTGAAGTATATTTATGAATCAAAATGGTTTGCATTTTCAGGTTTCCAATAAGGCCAGTATTAAGCAATGTATTACACAACTCTTTGCATTTCATCACTTTCATAATCAAAGGCAGTTCCAAGCGAAAATCTGTAATTCAAACCCAAATGATGCATTGTTTTCAGGCCATAGAAGTTGCTGGTTAAATTATGGAATATGAAAAATTGGTTAATTAATTAAAAGGTCATTTTGGTCTTTTTATTTAAAGGTTTTTAGGTCATTTTAATGAAAAGGGTAATTATGTCATTTGGCATGCAGGACATTTTTGTCATTTCAATTGAAAAGGGTAAAACAGTCATTTACCCTTTTCTCTGGCGGAATCTGTTAAAGTTAACCACTGATTGGTGGGTTTTTGGTGTTTTCATAGTTAACGAGTGGATATTTGAGAAAACATCAAACCTTGGGTGGGAAATAGTCATTTGGCCTTTAAATAATCACGACTAGACCTAGTAAATTGGTACGTCGACCAAAAACAACCCTTACGTCCATTCCCACTCACTCTTCCACCTTTACGTCCATTCAAGGGAGACTCTTGACTCTCATACACTCAAGCTAGGACACCAATGGAAAATATTGTTAAAAAATATAAAATAAAGGTGAAGTTATTGATCCCCTTGTAGTCAAATTAGGTTTAAAAAAAAAAAAAAATCTTTTCAATTAGTAGGTAATAGATACTACAATGTTTAATTTTTTAAATAAAATTAAAAAATAATTTAAATGTATTTTGACATTTAAAACCGGATAAAATAATAAAATTATTAGAGAAAGTCCAAAAGTTCTAGGTTTCACTACTAAATATAAATAATTTTTTCCTTACTAAAATATTTAAGTAGGTATTAGCTAGCCTCTTAGTTCTTGAAATTTTATGAGCAGCAAATAATGAAGGCGAAATGGGCACTAAAATAGTCCATATTAGGGCTTTGTTACATGAAGAAAACATAAAATACAAAGCCATGGTTGGTATTAATATTAATAATTGTTTTTTCGTTTAATGAATAGTGAAATTATATCTTAATATTATTTTTGCAATAATTTTGATTATATTTTTCTTAGTATATATATATATATATATATATATATATATATATATTATAATTGGTGAAGTTATATCTTAATATTATTTTATAACTTTGATTACATTTATACATATATATGCCTTTAAAATATAAAGTCATGGTTGAAATTAATATTAGTAAATGTTATTTTCTTTGACGATTATTGCAGTTATAGCTTAACATTATTTTTTAGGCATGGTTGGTATTTGTACTAAATGTTATTTTTCCTCAAGAAACATAAATTAATAAAATGAAAACAGATTAGATTTGTGAGGCCAATTATTAGACTAGAAGTTTGTTTTATCTAATATAATTAGTTCGGTAAAAAAGAAAAAAACGATTTAGCTCGAGTGAGATTATTTCTTATAAAAAAAAAAAAGGGCTAGACACTAGTGAATTTGTTTTCTTAAGAGAGATAACAAATTAAGGCTCCCAATTAATTTACAATAAAATTATGTATGTAAATAATATATATAACTTTGTATATAATCTATAATTAAATATTATTTTATTTCTAATTTAAAACTATTTAATCTAATTCTCGTTTAATTACAAACTATTCAAAAGCAGGTTAAAATGCAAAATTCAAAATCAGGTTACAATATAATTTTTTTTATCATATTGTAAATAAAACTTAACATAATTAACACATATTAGACAAAAATTTAAGAATCTGGGCTACTTTAAAAGGAAGGATATGAAATATATTTTTGGATGTTTAAAGATAGATATATCAATTTTAGCCGCATTTCTTGGATAAGCTTTTTACTCTCTTTATTGGAAAAAAAGAATTGATAAATAAATTTGAAGAGTAAATCGAAATAAAGAATACTGAAGATACAAGCAAATCATGGAACCAAAAAATTTTGGGTAAAATCTTTAATATTATTTATTTCATATAAAAACAAATAGATTATCGAAACCTTGGACGTAACGGATGAAGCAAAAATTTATTATTCAAGCTCTCTCAAATAGTATCACAATATAGATTTAAAGCCGAAATTTAAGTTCCACAATCATATAATATAAATCCATATACAATTAATCAAAATCTTAATGTAAATTAACACAAAAAGTAAACTTATAACAATATAAACAATTATAAAATTTATGTAGTTTTCACCTTAATTTTATATGATGAACTCTGATATAAGAGAGCTATTGACACAAGGCGAATCCTTCCATTCTTCATAATGTGACTTCAAAATTTCTCTGGCTTTATTCTTCAGATAAACTGCAGAATCAGCTAGAAGAACTTTACAAAGCTTCATCACAGCTCCAACTTTCAACATTTCTTGAAGAACCGAATTGTTCCCACCTGAGAATTTAGTTATCAATGACAAAATCAAAATGCCTCGATCGTCGCTCGCCGGAGAAACCCTCAAGATCCTCTTCGTCACCACCGCAACGCCGCCTTTGTGATTGAGAAACTGTTCTCGTCCATCGGCACAGCAGCATAAATGATACAATATGCCTAAAACAAGCTCAGTGATTCGTCTTTCAGGAGCGGATAACTCAAGCTCAATGAGCTCAAAAACGGCGCCGGATTGCACCATCAAGACCCTATTTCTTCCCCACGGACAAGCGTCTAATAACACATGTAAAGCGGCATTGATTCCTTGTTTATTTATCCCAACTCGAAGAACCGAAATAATCTTCTGAAACAACCCCGGTTTTAGCCTCTCTAAAATAGTGGAACTAGCAGTTGAAACGATGCTTTTCAATACGATCATTGCATGAGATTTGACTGCAAAATCATTCTCCATTTCTTGCCCTAGAACCCACGTGAGAGCTTCAATGATTTTCTCGATTTCAACCTGAACAAGCTTCGTTTCACCCGAAGGAACTCCAAAAAAATGAAGAATACTTAAGGCTTCTTCTAAACCAGCCAGTGATTTTCTTTCAAAACATGTTACTAAAAACTCTAAAATGGCTTTGGGCAATCCAACTTCAGTCATATACTTTCTGTTTCTTTCATTCTCCGCCGCCAGAACTTCTAGTTTCCTTAACGTTTGAATTTGATCAAGCTGAGGCCGCCAGAGATCCTTGATGAGTTTGATGATGTGGAACTTGTTGAGGGGCGTCTTCGGAGTGGGCACTCGGTCGACGCCGAAAGCAGCATTTTCAATGCACCAAGCTTGAATCAAACGACGGAGAGTGTGATTGGGCGTCAAATCGGAATCTGGCGGCAAGGGTTGTTGGGTGACGGGACAAGTGCTGTTTTTGCCTTTGAAAAGCCAATGTTCGATGCTCTCACGGTCGTAGGTGATGCCAGTGATGGCTGTGACGGGATCCTTCATAATTTGGAGAGAAATAGGGCAAGTGAAATACTCAGGCACCTCGATATCTTCCATTGAAACTCAACGAAGATGAAATCACAAAGAGGGTTGTTAAGAATTATTTTGATTAATGATGGTGATGATGAATTTGAGTGTGGAAATGTGAAGGATTTGAAAGAGTGAGAATGGTAAGAGAATTCGGCTAATTTTATTGACAAATTTGACGGAGAAAAGCAGTTGTGGACTCTGTGTCATAATAAATCCATTTGAATGGAGCCTTCGGTGGTCAAACAAAGGGTTTAACTATTTTCTCCTCAAAGTCCGACGAAAGTAAAACACACCTAAGTATTTTAAAAATTAACAAATATGCCTGATGAAGACCATTGTATATTCGATTAAAATAAAATGCTAAAATTGAATAAAATAAAATAAGAAAGTGAAGAATATTTAAGTAAATTTTTAAATTGTTTGTATTAGTTTTAATTTTAATTGATTAAAATAAAAAATATAAATATATACAGTTGAAAATATTATGTAATAAAACAAAAAGTTTTGTAGTATTTTTGTTGTAAATTAATCATTCGTTGGATACATTTGTTACTTTTCAAAATCTTTGGGAGTAGGAAGATTTTCTAAAACCTTGAGGTGGACATTGTAATCAACCATCAAAAGAATTAGATAAGCTTCGTGGATATGATTTGGCCACATCCAAATCCAACGTAACCGCCGGTTTCTTTATGGCACTTTTATTTAACAATAAAACTATGCATACTATTTTTGGTACATAATTTATGTACACAGATGAGATATTATTATATGATTGAATATTTCTTTAACATATAATAACACATATTTTAAAATTACTTAATTATATGATAACACATCACTGTGTATATAAATTATGTACAAAAAATAAATACACATAACATTACTCTTTTTTTAATTTTGTACTCCTTCAAGTTCTATGAATTAATAATTAAATATTATTCACAAAACCTCTTTTTATACTTTTAACCACCACATAATGATTAAAAAAAGTGTCAAGAAATCAGGATCTCTTTTTAAAGAATTTCAATTAAAATCTTTAAGATTTTGGTTAATAATATTAAAATATTTTTTAATTTTTACATTTTTATTCATGCATGTCAATCGGAGAGACATTTAATATTTCTAATATAATTTTATCAACTTAAAAAACAGTTTTAACCGTGGGTGTTGTTGAATTTTTTGAAAGCAAAAGGGATACATTAAAAATATTGACTGAAAAATCACAGGATTTACATGAAATATTCACCTTTAAGTAAAACTCTATCTTCAAGACTCATCACAGATTTCGTGATCTATTGGATATATAATTCTATTTTGAAATTTAATTGCTATCAGAATAATATTGAAGTGTTGGCAAATATAATTTAATTTTTAATCTGATATGAAATTTGAAGTGTTGGCAAATGGCCAAATCGGGTTCTTGAGATTAACTAACATTTTTTAGATTAAGAGTCTATTGATATTAATTTAAGAGCAATATTATATATACCTATTTGTATATACATAAATTTATGTATAGACATTTGTCATCTTAATATATGCCTTGTGAACAGGTTGCCCTAAGATAACTAACAACCAATGAGAAAAATTAAAAAAAAAAAAACTAATTATTGCAATAAGATCATCATATTACTTCAAAATACTTGCACTCTGTTGGTTCATTTTATGTCAAGGGAGATTATCAGTGTTTTATTTAACAAAATATAAATTTTAAAAGAAGTAAGATTTATACCTATTTCATGGAATTTTGTAAAAATTTAATTTCATTCACACTTTTGAACATACTTATCCCTAAAGCTAGACCAATAATAATAATAATAATAATAAGGAAATTCGTCCTGATATTTAAGACCGATCTTTTTCAATCGAGCAACGAGCGTGTTGCATGCAAGTGCGAATGGTCAAAAAATCAAAAGCGACACGCTCGATGCACGTTATGCAGTCAAAAAGTCAGAGTCAACGCTAGGTTTACTTGAGTAAACTCTATGCCATGGTAATAATCAATACTTCTTTGTCAATCTCCAATCTGTATTTTAAATATTAAAATTTTTCCCTCAGCAATTTAATAAATGTTAATATAATCGATCTCATTTTAATATAGTCACAGTTTTAAAAGCCCAAATGCCGGCTCTAATAATCTTTTTTTTTTTTTTTAATATTTGTTACAATTATGGGGTATATCTCAGTACTCGTGTTGTTGCTTCACAGTTCATTGCTCCTTTTGACAACCTATAGCAGCCATCTTCTCATATCCACCATTCCCATTTATTCAAATTTTAATCCTACCTACAAGGTTCCATACTTAGCAGGTTTTATTCATTTTTCTTTAAAAATTACAAAGTTTTACGTATAACATATACATTTGAATATGATTGATCATATTACGGGTATTAATACAAAAATGAGTCTAAAGAAGATAACCCTTGAAAAAATGGATAGATAATTTGGTGTAATTTACGGGTATATATTATATGGACATAATCATTAAATTGTCCCATTAAAAGGATTTCATATGAGTGATTGTTTTAATTTTTATGAAATATGTCTGTTTAAGAAAAAATAGTACTTGTGATTATTTGATTTGAAGTCACTTGAGTGTTTTGTACGTTGATTGATATTATTTGACGTCAATCCACTGTAGTCCTTGAGAAGAGATCATCAAAATCTTGTTGACTAACATATTGAGATATCTACGAATGCTATGATGAATTAACAAAGGATTTATTATTTTTCGAGCATGAAATCTAATATTTGATAGGTCAACTGATAAACTTTAATGACCATTTAAATTTGTGTTCATAATAAGATTGAGTTGTTGCTCATACCATACCGTTTTGTCATAGATATAGACATTAATTCATGCATATCGAGAGTCCGTTGAGGTAGTATAACACTCCCTTCAGAAATACTAACCTCCAGAGGGAGATATCACTTATTAGACCATTTGAGTATGCTTACAAGTTCAAATTATAAATAAAATCTCATAAATTCTTTGAATAAAACCTCATTTATAAAACCATGGAAAATTATGGAAATAACCT
The DNA here is from genome assembly GCF_011075055.1 of Mangifera indica. Lineage (NCBI taxonomy): Eukaryota > Viridiplantae > Streptophyta > Magnoliopsida > Sapindales > Anacardiaceae > Mangifera > Mangifera indica. The sequence goes on from NC_058146.1 coordinate 6,441,381, forward strand.
TTTTGAACATACATGAGTCGGAAGCATAAAAAAATATTTACAACATAAAAACATTCATAAAATCAACAGTGTGTAGCCAATACATAAAAATATAAACTGTTAATGAGCATGCTAACCATTGTTTATCTCACAATCGTTACGATCACTTATATTTATACATATGAAAGGACAAGAATGAATGATAAAATATTTAATAAGTAAGAGATTTTATTATCAATTTTGACTTAATTCTCAAAATACTTTTGACTTGACTCATATTATCTGTGTAATTTTGAATCTGTCATTAAACTCTCTTTAAGAGAATGATAAATCCTATATCTCCTGTCTTTGAAGTTTCGTACGAATTTAATTCATTAGAGTTCACGAAAATATATGATGGTAGCTCTTTCTTCAACTAAAATAGAGTACAAGAGCCTTGAGTCAAGTTTCATTGGAGTTAGTGTTAGCTTAAACATTTATTTAAAAAACTTTAAATAAACTGCATTTAAAACGGAAATTTAGTTTAAAATTAATTAGCAATTGCTTAATTAGCAAACTCATTGTTAATTAAGACTTCCAAACACAACACGTTTTTTTATTTTAACTTTTTGACACTTTATGTTATTATCACTAATAATTATTTGGTAGGAATTAGAAGACCAAAGTTATTATTTATTGCTTGCATATCTATAGTTTGAAAGGAAGTGTTCATACGCATAAACATCATAATTATGTCCACCAATAAATCTAGTACTATATTAATGATTATTGATTGAAGGTTAAAATCTAGATAGAATAGAAGAAATTTTTTAATAGACCAAAAGACTTGTTCCCACGTAACAATTGGTCAACTCCTAAACTTTGATTTGCAAAATTTTAAAAATTTAAATGTTTATCCGTTATTTAATTTTTATTAAAATTAAGAATAAAATCATCATTTTTTTAGTATTATTAAAAAATATATAATTTTTTATTTCATTCTTTCTCAGATTTTAAAAATTGATAATTTCATCTTATCTCAATTTTTTCAATTTTGAAAAGTGATTTTTTCCTCTCATATCCTTAGATTTTTTTTCTAACAATGACCACCATCTCCACATTTTTCCTCCCTTTGACTGTCTCTCTCCTTGGCAGAGGAGAGACGATGACAACATCTTTGTTTTCGTTCATGAAGAGACGAACACCGTCTCTTTATCATATGATGATATTAGATGTTACTTTATCTTTTATTCAAAATCATCTAATTATATTATGATATATCATCTATATATCTAAATTATATACAAAAATGTATACATATAGCATTGCTAAATTTTTTAATACAAATTCATCAATTTAATTACTTTATTAATTGGTTTAATTAGACTAATAAGTGTTGGGGAATTGACATGCATGCTTCGCGATTAAATAGCCGACGTAAGATCATGCATTATATTCTCTTATTATTTTTCGAAGATATTTTTTTCATATGAAACAAATTAAAGTTGATACATATATTATAGTAAATAAACATTTTTCTAAAATTAAAAAAAAAAAAATTCGAATGAAGTTGGTAAGGAAATAATAGATTACAACTGGGAAGGTGGAAGACAATTTTTCAACAAGAGTTGAATTGCTTTGGCCTAAAATATCGGCTGGTCATACAAACTCTTGCTTTGAATCTAAAGCTTTTCAAAGTCAACAAATTTTGTTTAGTTATTTTCTAATAATACTGTTGCCACTGAACAACGAATTTTGAAGAATAAATTGGCTTATAAAATCAAACAAAAGTCTTCGTTATTCTTTTAGTTTTCAAAATGAAAGAACTCACATGATCACTAGCTGATTTTCTTCAAGGCTCTTCAACGTTTTAAGTTCTAGAATATGCACTCATTTTGAATCCGTACCCACGAGTAACCAGTTTTGGGTAACGGTGGGGTATGCCCGTGGTACCCGGAGATAACCCGCAAATTTTTGTTAACATCTTTACTCGTTATTGCAAGGAATTTAGCCTCTATTTTATTGACATTGGTTCTCTATAAGTTCTCTGTGTGCTGGTTCCATCCTCACCTCAAGAGAGTGACTTAGTCAAGTTGAAACTCCAGCAGCTGCCATATAACAACCTAATTTGCTTAATCATTGAGGATCGCCTGAATCAACATCACGATTATTTAAATATTTGATTCAATATTATGTATTATATTAGATCCAATCCATCTATGATGGGTTGCCCGATTCATATTAGGACTACAAAAGCAATGTTAGCCAATAATATGTAATAATTCTAATTTTGTCCTTGACAATTATTAAAAATAACTACCACTCTCATTCTTTATATTAATTAGCGTAACTTTCATTAGGAGAAAAATAACTTTTACACTAACAAAGAAAACACAATACTCCTTTCTCTTTAATACTCTAGAATAAATTTTGCAGAAACAAGGAAGCAAATCCAACAAAATGTGTTGTGGATACTCCCAAGAGTACATCAAATAACCAATCATTGTCAAATTGTCAGATTTCTAAGCTGGGTATGTTTTTCCTGTGATCTTGAATTTGTATTATTTTTGCTAACATTGGTATCAGAGCTATATTATATCTGTGCAATTGTGATGTTGGTGATATAAACATATTAGGAAGCATGTTTAGAAATTAATTTGTGTGAACAGTAATTTTAAATAAATAATGCGTACAGACGTATTTTGATTATTGATGAATTCGTTGCAATTTTGTGAAATTGATGCCTAGAATCATGTTAGGATGAATTCTGGATATGAGATGCATGTTTTATCAGAAAAAATTGCATCGAATTCGCATGAAATTGGACGAATTTCAGTGGCCTATGTTTCACCAAAAACCGTCACTTTCTTACATCTAATTCGTCGAAATGTGATGTCTTCATCAGAAATTCCATGGATATGAATCTGTGCACCATGGACTTCAAAAGCCCTATGAAATCGTCGTCGTTGAGTGGCCAGAAGACAGTGAATTTCGCTGTCGAAAAATTAAGGTTCATATTGCATCACGAATCACAATTGGGTTGGGAAAACCCGATTACCTGACCCGATTGGTCAATGGGTTGATCAAAACCTATTGGTCAACCCGTTTAGTCAATCGGGTTGACCCAACCTAGGTCCTGACTCATGGGTAAACCGATCAAATGTTGATCGGTCAATGGTCAAATAGTTGACCAGTCAACGATCAACGTTTGACCGACGCGTGAGAATTTGCACCGGCACGTGAAGGCTCGTGACGACCTAGTTTTGGCACGTGACAACACGTGAATTATGTTTTCGACGTGTGGCCATGCGTGAGCCAGTGTTTTGGCGAGTGGGAGCGCGTGCATGCTTCTATTTATGTCTGACAACTTATATTAACTCAAATTTTATTTTGTGTGATCTATTTATGCATGAATTGAACACTTATAGGTGTTATTTTGATCATGGTTTTGAATTATACATTGCTAAACATGTGAACATATGTTATTTATATTGTTATGCATGTATAATTTATTATTATCCATTTGTTGATCGTATATAGGGTGAACATGTTGACTAAGGACTATTATCTGAACTATAAGATGAATCCAATGCTCAATCTTTTCACTCACCTTGGTATCATGCATGAGAGATATTATGATTTAAAAGATAAGGGCATAAAATTAACTAAAAAAGAGAGGATATCTGGATTACTAAGGTCATTACTAGATTATTGAACTACAATAATTTCTAATCTTGTCCGGAACAAGAAATTCAAGAATTATTGGCAATGTGTGGATTAATTACAGCTCGCTGAAGAACGCAGAATTGTAATGAATATAAGAAAATCAACATCTCTCTATTTTCCCAAATCAACGAAGTGCGAGACATGTAGATTATTGCAAGCATTATAATAACTTTATCTTAGATAAAATTACTCCTAATATTGTTAGAGATAGAGAAAATATTTTTTCTCAATTAGATTGGTGGAGAACGAATCCCTATAAATATGAAGAGCGTCTAATTATCAAGATGCTCTGTTTTAAATCGTACAAATCTCAAACCAATGATAGTTCAGAAGTTGGTCGTAGTCATTGAATTTAATGTCCATATTTATTTTCATGCATATTTGTTCATTTATTAATATGTTATGGTATTAAACCTCTTTGAATTATGGATATGTTGAACTTTATACTGATATAATATAATATATATTATGATTATTTGTGAAAATTCTGAGACTGATATAATTTAATTATTCTCATCTAGAATATACATTGATATAATTGGATTAATTGTTAAAATGTGAAACATTTGTGTCATAGACGATGATTGGGAACATAGTGAATTTTCGACTCTATACCTTATGTGAAATATTTTAATTTTTAATGCATAATTGCGACAATAAAATATGTATATATCTTATTGTTGTTGTTGTGTTGCGTATCTCTATAGTTATATATAGAAAATGGCTTCAAAAAACATAATTGTCAATTTGAATAAGGGAGAAAGACTAAATGCGGATAATTATAAAATATGGAGAATGAGAATGTACTATATCCTAGATAAACAAGATGCCTTGGAAGCTGTTAATCAGGTCATAGAAGAGCCCCAGCTGGTTGAGGGGCAAAATCCTAACAATGCCTAACATAAGCGTGATATGGATGCTTATAATGTTTGGAAAAAGAAAGATTCAACTACCAAAAGTATGCGTATCAACTCAATGAATAATGATAATGCTTATCAGTATGAACAATTTGAAACTGCAAATGCTATGTAGGTGGCATTGAAAGAAAAGTTTGGAGGAACGACCGTCTCTAAACTAAGGCAGTTGACCATCAAGTTTGATACATATAAGAAAGTTCCCAATAAGCCAATGAAGCAACATCTGAGTAAAATGTCGAACATGATAACTGAGCTGAAGAAAGTTGGGCATGAACTGACTGATGAACAATAAGTGTGGGTTGTTATACAATCTTTGCTTGATAATTAGGAGCACATAAAAGTGAATATGACTCATAATGACAACATTAGGACTTTTGATGACATTGCTCACCATCTTGAACTGGAAGCTGAGCGCTTAAAGGCTGCTGGACCAAATGCTCATGCATATGTTGTTGAGTCTAGTTCGAAGAAGTTTTCTGGCTATAAAAGAAAGTGGCAAAAATCCAGAAAAGAGAAAGAGATCGTCCAAAGACCTATGAAAAAGCATAAACGGTTTAAACGCAAAAGAGGCAAATGCTATGGGAAAAGAGATAAGACAAAATTGACTTGTTATAACTATGGTAACAAGGGTCATTTCGCCCGTGAATGTACGGGTCGAAAAATATATTACCTTATCTTGTCTCAAATTGTGAGATTTATGTTTCCAGTATCGTTTTCTTAATTGAATCTCATCCTATGTGGACTGTAGACTCAAGAGCCATAGACCATATAGCTCGTGACAGAGACGCTTTCATAGAATTTCATCGAATACTGAAGGAAACACAGTGGATATATGTAGGTAATAATACCAAAGTTGAAGTAAAAAGAATGGGTACATGCAAATTGGTTTTGTGCGGTGGTTAAAACTTGTACCTACATGATGTTTTATATGCTCTAGAAATTCAACAAAATTTGGTCTCTATAATGGTTCTTTATTTTCTCTGAAAACTTGGTTAAACTTTATTATGATGATGTGTTTTATAGAGCTGGATTTCTATCTGAAGGTTTTATGGTGCTAGACATCTTGTATTGTATTAATGATAATTTTGTTAGATTTTCATTATTTGTAACTCCTAATAGTCTAGATATGGATGCAAATAAATGACATGCTAGACTAAAACATATTGTTTAAGAAAGAATGAACAGACTGGCCTATAAAGGTTTATTAGGACCTGTTGCGAAATTAGACTTACCTATTTGTGAGCATTGCCTAATAGGAAAAACTACTAGAAAACCTTTTGGCAAAACTGTTAAAGCTGAAGTTCCTTTACAACTTATACACTCAGATATTTGTAGCCCTATGAATGTTAGAATTAGAAAAGAAGCATTCTATTTCATCACTTTCATAGATGATTATTCACGTTTTGGTTATGTATATTTGATCTCCTATAAGTCAGAAGCAATGATTGCTTTAAACATTATATGAATAAGGTTGAGAATCATTTAGACAAAAGAATAAAAGTCTTGAGAATTGATCGAGGTCGTGAATATTTATCTACTAAATTTAAGAAATTATATAGTGAAAAATGAATTATGAGACAATTAACGATTCCCAGAACTCTGTAACAAAATGGTGTAATGGAGAGATGAAACCGAACTCTGTTGGAAATGGTTAGGTCTATGATGCGCAAGCGAATCTTCCAATTTCATATTAAGGAGATGTTTTATTGATTGTGACTTATATACTTAACCGTGTGCCCACTAAGTCAGTAACTTCCACACCTTATGAGTTATGGACAGGTAGGAAACCTGAATTAAATATGATGTACCTTTGGGGGTTTGCTGCATATATCCGTGACATATTCCATAAATTCGAAAAGTTGGGACCAAGAGGCAAGAAATGTATTTTTATAAGATACTCTAAACACTCCAAAGAATACGTGTTCATAAGAGAGGACTCTAATGAAAGAATGACTAAAATATACTCTAGAGATGCGATATTCATAGAAGATGAATTTCCTAAAAAGGGTGATATTGATAAAAGTCTTCATCTGTATGAAACGGAAGAGAAATGTGGAAAAGGTTCGTCTCAACGACCATTAGTTGTGTCACAAGAGATGATGTCTCTACCTGTGATAGATAATAAGAGCAATGAGGTTATGCTCCAACTTATTTCGGATAGTGGGAGCGAAAATCCTCAATTGTGTAAGAGCAAACGTGCTCGAATCCTTAAGAGACGTTTCGAAATTGAAAATAAAGTTTTCATAATTGCTTCTCCTGAAGACGATGAGCCTAAAAATATCAAAGAAGCTCTATCATCCTTCAATAAGGAAAAGTGGCAAGAAGCATTAGAGGAAGAAATGAAATCCATAGAACTTAATCGAGTTTGGAGTCTAGTGGACTTATCGTAAGGTCGAAAACATATTGGGAATAAGTAAATTCTCAAAATTAAATGAAAGACGGATGACTCAATAGATAAATACAAAGCTAGCCTAGTGGCAAAAGACTATACCCAACAAGAAGGTATAGATTATGAAGAAACCTTTCCACTTGTTGTAAGGTTTATTTCAATCCGTGTCATTCTAGCTATAGTAGCACACTTAGACCTAGAATTGCATCAGATAGATATCAAAACAACTTTTCTTAATGAAGAACTTGACGAAGAAATCTACATGGATCAGCTTGTAGGTTTTGTAGTAAAAGGCCAAGAGCGTAAAATATGCAAACTTAAAAAATCAATGTATGACCTAAAACAGTCATCAAGACAATGGTACTTAAAATTTCATAAGACGATATTGTCTTATAATTTTAAGATATTAGAACAAGATCACTGTGCCTATGTGAAAAAGTCTGATGACAAACTTGCAATTCTATCTCTTTATGTGGATGATGTACTAATAGTTGGGAGTAATTTAGAATATGTGATGATTATTAAAAATTGGTTATCAACAAATTTCGATATGAAGGATATAGGTGAAACAAATTATATTTTAGGTATAAAAATCAAAATGGATTATTCAAATAGACTTTTGGCTTTGTGTAATTGAGTTTGAAGTCTAGTGGACTTATTGTAAGGTTGAAAACCTATTGGGAATAAATAGATTCTCAAAATTAAATGAAAGACGGATAACTCAATAGATAAATACAAAGCTCGCCTAGTGGCAAAAGACTATACCCAACAAGAAGGTATAGATTATGAAGAAACCTTTCCACTTGTTGTAAGGTTTACTTCAATCCTTGTCATTCTAGCTATAGTAGCACACTTAAATCTAGAATTGCATCAGATAGATGTCAAAACAATTTTTCTTAATGAAGAACTTGACGAAGAAATCTACATGAATCAACCTGTAGGTTTTGTAGTAAAAGGCCAAGAACGTAAAGTATGCAAGCTCAAAAAATCAATATATGACCTAAAATAGTCATCAAGACAATGGTACTTGAAATTTCATAAGACGATATTGTCTTATAATTTTAAGATATTAGAACAAGATCACTGTGCCTATGTGAAAAAGTCTGATGACAAACTTGCAATTCTATCTCTTTAAATGGATGATGTATTAATAGTTGGGATTGATTTAGAATATGTGGTGATTATTAAAAATTGGTTATTAACAAATTTCGATATGAAGGATATGGGTGAAACAGATTATATTTTAGGTATAAAAATCAAAAGGGATAATTCAAAGAGACTTTTGGCTTTGTTGCAAGAGCATTATATTCAAAAGATTCTAGAACGATTCAACATGACAAACTATAAGCTTATAGATAATCCAGTGTCAAAAGGCAATTTGTTGAGCCAAGATTTGTGTCCAAAGACTCAAAACGAAATAAATGAAATATCCTTACTACCTTATTCAAATGCGGTTGAAAGTCTCATGTACGTAATGATGTGTACTCACCCGATATATGTTTCGCTATCAGATTAGTTAGTTGATATCAATCGAATCTAGGAAGGGAACACTGGAAGACTGTCAAGAGAATATTGAGATATCTGAAAGGCACTGTGGATTATTGTTTATGCTACAAAGGAAAAGATTTACGTATCGTTGGCTATTCGAATGTCAACTGGGGTGTTGATTTATATCAACGCAAATCAACTTCTGGTTATGCTTTCTTACTCTAAAATGACACCATATCTTAGAGCAGTAAGAAATAAATCTGTATAGCTTTATCCACAATGGAAGCAGAATTTATAACATGTTCTACTGCTGTGCAAGAAGCTTTTTTGTTAAAAAGTTTTTTTGAGAATTTGGGTGTATTGAACGCAACAGTTGGTCCTATAGTTATGCATTGTGATAATCAAATTGCGGTAGTTTTCACAAAGGATCCCAAATTCCACAATAGAACCAAACATATCGACACCAAATGTAACTTTGTTAGAGACATCATTTCGAAGAAGGAAATGATGGTACAATATATTTCTACGCGTAACATGATTGCTGATCCTCTAACTAAATCGATCTCACGAGATGTATATATTGCACATGTTAAGTCTCTTGGCTTGCATAAAATATGATAGATGACTTGTTGAGTATATATTGTACTTGTAACACAACGTTAGAACATCAAAGAATTTGAATTTATTTTATTTATATGTTTGAATCCTTGGGGTTTATGGGTATACACATTGTTTTTGAAAACTCAACAAGATGATAATGTCACACAAGTTTGATTGGCTCTCTCACACGAGCAATCGCCTTTGACACTGAGGAGAGTATGCAAAGATGAGACATATTTCTTGAGATTGATACCGTTAAAAGAGCACACTTAGAATATGAGAATTGATCAAGAAACCAGTTATTAGATATGTCGCCTTAATGATTAATTAAGATAAGGTCATGACTTGATGAATTTGAAAATGACCGATTTAGATTCCCCATGTACAAATAACTTGTGAATGTCAAATGTGAGTTCTTAATTGATAAAGATACCTACACGATTGGAGAGATGATTAAGAACTTAGATTAGACGTTGAGTGCAGCGACTGAACTAAGATTTGTACAATGTTGGTAATGACATTTTGAAAAAATACACATTTTAGCACATGATTCATACCATGTGTGCATAAATAAGATGACCGTTTAAAGTAGTAGAAGGATGAATCTCTGCTTCTTCACTGTGTGAGACTTTATAAGGATTACCTCATGATGATACCCTTTGATTCTTTGTTGTTATTTGATTTTTATTCTTAATATTGCTATCTTAGCTTGGAACCTATGACCATGAATGATTCACTCTATAAAACATGACTAGAAAAACAGTTAAGTTTAAATTAAAAATTTCGAGTAGAAGATGAAGACTTATATATTACGTGTGTCCATTGGTCAGCCGATCATGTCACTCATATAGGAGATTGGACTTGATCATGGATACATAGAAATATAACACAATAATAATGAGGGATTAAAGAGAGCTAGTGTTATCAAGTAAGTTTGGAATACTGTGAGATTAACACTTTATCTTTATTTTGGGTTGAAGCGACTATGTTATTCTTAACAGATGCATAGTAAATTAGCTCCTAAGTGTAAGTTGTTCGTAAGGTCGCATGGCACATTTGCCAGTATGAATTGCTTTGTTCTGTAAGATTTCTGTGGAAGAATATTGTGATTTGGATCATCCCATCACGTGTGAGTGAGAGATATTAGATCCAGTTCACCCATGATGGGTTGACCTGATCCATTAGGACTACAAAAGCAATGTTAACCCATAATATACGATAATTTCAATTTTGCCCTTGGTAGTTATTAAAGATAATTGTCACTCTCCCTCTTTATATTAATTAGCGTAACTTCCATTGGAAGAAAAATAATTTTTACGCTAACAAAGAAAACATAGTACTCTTTTCTCTTCAATACTCTGGAAGAAATTTTGCAGAAATAAGGAAATAAATCCAGTAAAGTGTGTTGTGGATACTCCTAGGAGTGTATCAAATCATCAATCATGATCAAATTGTCAGATTTCTAAGTCAGATATATTTTTTTTGTGATTCTGGATTTATATTATTTTTGCTTACATATTATAATCAAATATTGAAAGGAGAGGGATGAAGTGAGATAGAGCTTATTTTATTTGAGCTTCTTCGACAAAAGCAATTCTCTCTCCTATGGATTTTCCTCCAACATAATCAATGGCATTGGACCAAACTCCGCTCTCTCCTTTTCCGGCTTATCTTGGCTATGCTTCATAGTTAAATGCAACCTTTTCCTAATAATATGATACCATAAAAGAAAATGCAAGAGATTCAACAAGACCTGATGAAATGAAAGCCTTTAGGCTAGCATGAAGAAATAAAATGAATAACAATTGAATATTCAAAACTGAGTATATATAGTATTACATTTTTCAAATATGTGATTAAGTGTTATTTTATTTTTAATTCAAAATTATCTAGTTATATGATGATATATAATTTGAATATTCGATTAAGTATTCATAATTAGAAATATATAATTTTATTGTTTTATAAATGTTTATAAAAAATTAGCTAAATAAAACAGGTAATTTGTAGGTCTATTTGTACCCACAAAGTCAGGTGTGGATTTATATATTCTTTAACTACACAAATCAATTCATTTTTCTTTCAAATCCGGTCGGTACCCGTTTCAACCTGGTGTGTGCCCAGCCCAACTTGCTGTTTGTCAGACCTTTTCATAGAACCTTTTTACATTTTGAACAGATAAAGGTCAACTTATTGTCCTTGATATCAGAGTGGTTTTAAAACTTTGGGCTCGACAGTCGAACCCAAGGCTCAAATAAGCTGGGTGGGGTCCATTTTTAAATTAAACAGGGATTCTTTGGGCGTAAAGCCCAGACCGAACTCTGAGCTCCAAGTTCAGAGAAAGAGGCACAAAGAGAGAACTACACTTGCTCATGTGGAATCAAAATGAAGTAATGTTCAATTAACACCGAGGTTCGGAAGCACTAAAGTATGTACTATTTTTTTAATAAAATTATATTATCTAATTTAAATATATAAATATATAAATTTATTTGATATATATTATCATTTAATTAGATAATTTTGAATTAAAAATAAAATAACATATAATCAAGTGATGATATATATAAATGTATATTTAAAGTGGATATGTATAATATTATTCTTACTTTTTCTAACCTTATTTTATTTTTAACTATTTATATTTTCTTTGTGAATGGATTTACCTTTATTCTAAATCCATAATTAACTATTTTATTTGTTGTTTTTGCTTTGAGCATGTACTTAGTTTTGCCTTATTGCAGCTCTCAATTTGCTATTCTATCCCGATTACCAAATTTGCTTACCATATATACTGATTAGGTGCTTCAAAAATTTCAATTTGAGCCTCATTAGATCAAATATTTGATTATTTGATGTGGGTTTTGCCAAATTGCATTAGTTCGAGCTCTTCTGTAGCTTTATGGAGTCACTGTTTTGGTCAAGTTTGAGTTGTGTTTTGTGCTTTTATGTTTTTGTTTAAGCCATACCTATGAAGTTTTTGTACATGTCATAAAATACAAAGTGAAATATAAAGTTTATAAGGATACTAGATTGAAACGTATTTTTTGAATCTGAGAAACTCTTGAAATTTGCCTGGACGTTTTTCAAATGACAAATTTAATGGGCAAAGTTATATTTTATTTTGGAGAAGAAAACCACCATATGAGAGATAATTTAAATATATAAATATATATTTCTATCGAATGTTTAATAGCCTGGAAACCTGCTCTTAACCATCCACTTAGATGCTAACCTATGAAATGTATTGAAAACTCCCGAATAATCAAATTAAACTCATCCGCAAAATTTTATTAGATTTTATAATTACCTGATTTTATTAAATTAAATTATTATTAATGTTTGCTTTTATCAATAATTTTTCTCACCTTTTTTCATTTGGACAACATTAAGCATTTTTGTTTTTTAATAAAATAAAAACAATTTTTACTTTCAATTAACTAACATTTTAACATTAAAGTTGTCACTATTTTAAGAAAACAAAATAGTCTAAGAATAGCAATTTGTGTGGGCTCGGTGGTGTATTTGGTACATGAGAGTGCATTACATTTTTCAACATCTTCGGTAGAGATTCTCCTATTTCATATCTATAACCACAACGGGAAGATGCTTCACCTTCCTAATTGAAATTTTTTTTTTATCTTATTAATATTATATTTTAGTTCAATTTTAAAATAGAAATAATGGGTTAGAATCTTATTACGATAAAAAATCTTAAATTATTTTTTTTAGTATCTTATAAATATAAAAGATTATCAAAAAAATTAAAAAAAAAGTTAAATTAATAAAGATAAAAAAATAAATATTAAAAATAATTTATCATATTATATTCAAAATATTTATTAACTAATCATTATATCGTAAATATAAATATTTTAATTATTAAATTAAATTATATTAAAAATTTTGTTTTTTATATTTTTTATTCTATCTATTTTATTTGATTTATATTATATCATAAAGTAGCAAACAGACCAGAGTCTATTCACAGTCTATTCTCTGCTGCTCTGTCAAATCATGCACAAGACCTAAATTGTACATTTCAACTGGTGATGACAAATTGCATACACACCTTAGTTCAAAGTCGACGGTGAACTTTGGCACTCCTTGGAATCCACATTCATATCGATAGTTTTTCCATTACCTTCCGCGTGGACCAGGCTGATCTTTTTTAGGAATGGCTGCAAACGTACAATTTAGGTCCAAAGTTGCTTAGAGAATACTAGATTTGTGTGGAGGAAACTGGTATGACCAACGACACTGTTAGACTTTTTTGCAGCATTTTATTGGGCAATGATTCAGGCTCCTCTTGCTGAATCAAGCGTTAAGAACTCGTCTGTTTTTTATTTTTTTTCTTAAACATATAGTCCAGGGCATTTTCTTGAAGAGAAAAGCGTCCAGAAATGAGATTTGTAGAATTTGATGCCCCTTTGGGCTCTTTCTCCAGTATGTAAGTTAAAGTCTCAAACTTCCAGGTCTGTGCATCATGTGATGATGGTTCTTGCTAAATTAAATAAGTTGAAAATTTTCCTATGTTTCATGCTGTTCTTTCTGTATAATTCATCTTTATCGTCTGCGAAACTATGAAGTTTTGAATTTTATTTTTCTTGCACTGACGAGTGAATATTATATATACAAATAAAATTTATCAATTTATTTATATAATTTAATATATTAATATATAATCAAATGATTTTAAAATTAAAAAAATAATTATATATTCAGTCATATATTATTTTATCAATTTGTACCAAAAATTAATAAGATATGCTTGGAATAAATAAACCACTATTAATTTATAGCATATGGCATTCTTCAACAACTATATGAATTATTTATGGATTCTTCTCCTGTTTTTGCTGACTTTTAATTTCCGCTTTTAATCTATTAAGCGGGGTCCTATCTCAACAAACCCAGATAAATGCATTAGAAAATTGAACATATTCTGTGGTGGAATAGTAAAAGTATTAGAATATCATCACAAATAATACACTAATGACCTGGTTCAATGGACATTTTTAAAGAAAAAATTTTAAAATAAATCAAATCACTGTATTCAAATTTATTTATTTAATTAATATGGATAAAGTCTTTATTTATTAAAAAAATACACTAATAACATTAATACATCTCAATAAATAGAATAATAACTTGATGTGTTTATGATAAAATCTTTTTTAAATTCATGAATGAAAGAAAGATTAGTAGAGTAAATCATGTAAATAGACATATCATCAAAAACTTAAAAGATAAGTTTATATTTAAATGCATAAAGGCATAAGTTAGTAAAAAATAAATCATAATTTCTCCCTGCAATTGGCTTGTTTATTGAAACAAATACAAATAATCAATACCATAAATAATCACAATATATATGTTGGTATATACCCAAATAGCTAATTCTTATGAAATATATCAATCACATCTATCCATCTTCAAAACGTAAAAAATTAATATACAATCCTCAACCCATATGCTCAAATCCTAAAGCTATCTATGAACTCAAATGGTTCTATGCCAAGTATAAACCTATACTATGTATATTCTCATCTTCATCTTCTTAATTTCTTTACACTGCCATTGCAATTTCTTGTCCCCAAAATGCTATAGAGAACAGCAAGATATAGTGAAAAGATACCACCCCTATGCTTCAAGCCACAAAGTCATGTAACAATTGTGCTGCAAACCTCTTTCTGTTCTGAATATTTATGCTCTCATATGCAGCAGAAGAGTGAGGTGTTGGAGTGTTTATGGCGCCGAATTCGCTTGCCTCGCCCCCTATTTCTATTGTTCTCCCCAGTTGAATGCTTTGATTAGGGAGAAAAGTTTGATGGGCTGCTGATAATGAGAGGTTTTCACAATGAGGGAGGCCTAGGCTGAGCGAAACTCCATTTCCTGAAAACCTGGGCTGGAATGGTTCTGTGTCGAACCTTCCAATTTCGCCAATGGGGTATTGGCCGAAGCCTTGGATGAAGTTCATCTGGTTCCCCATGAACGAGTACCCGTCTCTGCTCTGGCTATCACTGTCGAATTTCAAAGAAATTTGCTCGTTGTTTGTGGGATTTTCGGGCTTTATATCCATATTTATGGATGGAACACTGCTCGGTGACTGCAGCATTTCGTTTCTCCGTGGTTTCTTTTGACTTACTCTAGCCAAGCCTTCGATTTCCGATGAACCAGTGAGGGAAAATCCTGATTGGTTTGTCGCAGTTACCCCCATTGGAGAGGTCGAAACTGGAGACATTGAAATGACAGAATGAGAATTCTGGTTTGAGGAGATTTCTTTGTTGGATTTGTCTTGCGGAGCAGAGGACTTTGATGTTGAATCTTCATTGTGATCACTTTTGCTTGTTTTGTCCTCTGATCCATGCAGCTCATGCTCTTTGATTTCCTCCAAATACATCTCCTCTACCATCGGTTTCCACAGTCGAACTCGAGCATTTATGAACCAATTCGACACCTGCATTATCACAAAACATGAACCCAATTTCCAGAAACAACTCAACATGACTAAAAGTTTTCAAACTGAAGCATTTACCTGGCTCCTGGTAAGCCCTGTTTGTTTGGCGAGCATCTGCTTGTCCGAATCCTTCGGATAACTGAAACAACACACAAATGGCTATTAGATCAAATTCTTTGAAAACGGAATGAGAGAACATTTATTCTGTAAACACTTACGGATGAAGAAAGTGTTCAAACAGCCAAGTGCGAAGAATTGAAACTGATCTTTCGGGAAGGCCTCTCTGGGGTCTCCAAGCATTGTGCTGCATCATTCCCAACTGTTGAAGAGCTCGTTGTTGTCTAAGATGATGATCGACGAATTTCAGCCTTGACCCTTCCAGTTTTCCTCCCAGACAATCTTCTTCGCCTAACATCTTATTTGCTGCTGTAATTTGACCTGTAATTGCGTCCTTCAAGCACCTAAATTGCTTGGAAATTGTCTTCAGCGCTAGAGCTGTGTATGTTCTTGCTGACCGAATTCCGGCTGCTTGCTCAAACGAAGTTATCACAATCTGCATCTGCTGATGGTACTGCCGATATCGTTGCTCCACCTAAAACCAAAAAATAAAACCCAAATTAC
Organism: Mangifera indica; assembly: GCF_011075055.1. Taxonomy (NCBI): domain Eukaryota; kingdom Viridiplantae; phylum Streptophyta; class Magnoliopsida; order Sapindales; family Anacardiaceae; genus Mangifera; species Mangifera indica. The sequence continues at coordinate 6,457,540 of NC_058146.1, forward strand.
TTCAAATCATAGGCAATCTAGGAAAAAAAAAAAAGACTAAAAGATAGATTTCAAGTGTGTATGAGCATACCTCCTCAAGCATATTAATAAGTTTTGCTTTCTTCATCTGAATATCTTGCCTCTCCGCGGCGGATATCTCCGAGGCTTTCTTCCCGGAGGCTTCTCCACCGTCTTCCAACGCGGCGTTGGATGATTCTCCAATCAGCTTATTAGTATTTCTGCTGCTGTTACCATTTCCCTTCTTTGAAAATTCATTTTTACTGTCAATCCAAGTATTATTCAAATGAACAACTTCATCAAGAAGTTCTTGAGTAGCCTTCAAGTACTTAGAGCTCAGCAGCACACCAGAAACTCCATTGGTGACACCCAAACCCGACGACATCGACCCACCAGAGACCCTCATATCTTCACCTGAGACCGCCTGGCCTTGGCCATAACTGACCTGCTGCTGTGGGGAGAGGCTCAAAGAGAGCCCCTGCTTCGCGCGTGTTGTTTCACGCGCTGTCGGGGTAGGGCAATTGGGTTGGTAGAGGTTGTAATGAAGGCGAGGGAGAAGGCCATGCAGAGGGGAGATGTTGTCGTCGGAAGCTGTGGTGGGGATGCCAACAAAGTGGGGAGTGTTTAGAGATGGTGGCGCGTGGGTGGAATTCAGGAAAATGAGATTGCTTTGCGGAGGTTGCTGCGGCGGCGGAGTGGCGTCAGAGAATTGTTGTTGGTGGTGGGAATTAACGTAAGTTGTTGGGTTCATGAGTACAAGAGTCTGAAGACCGTCTGCAGCTTGAAGATCAGTTGGATTCCCATGAAAGTACGTCGCCATAATTAATCCTTCTTCTTCTTCTTAGATTATTATTTATTCATTGAAGTTAAGTTTAGTTTCAGCGAACTGATGAAAACCAAAAGACAACACGTCAGTTTTCATTTTCACACTTTCACAAAATATGCATCTACATATATAACAATATCTATATCTACATATAAAATAAATACATAACATTCGTAGCGTTGAAGAAGAAAGAAAGAGGAGGAAGAAAGAGGAAAGGGAAATGGAAATGAAGGAAAGTTGTTTATATGGATAAAAATGAAGTCGAAGTCCAGAGAGAGAATTGAATCGATTATAGTAGTTGATAATAATAAAAAAAATAAAAAATATTTATATAAAAATTATTAGGGTATTACCTGAAGAAGGAGAGATGAAAATTCGCACGTGCTTCATATCATCTTCGTCTGAACTTCTACTGCAAAAAGAAGAAAGGAAGATCGAACTGAACTTCACTTGCAATGACCTAAAAACGAAATAAACCCATGAAAGATTTTCTCTTTTATATATTAAATTTTCTAGGGAAACATAACAGAAAGAGAAATCAAAATTGAAAGAGGAGTTTCATATATAGAAAACAATCAAAGAAACCAAACTATAAATGATCTGGCTATGGATATCTTTATTGTTATTGATTTGAAAATAATAATAATAATTATGATAGAGTGTGTTTGTGCAGAAGAAGATCGAGAAGTGGTACTTTGAGAAAGAGGAAAACTAGCCCATTGTCAGAACTCAAAATCAATCTCTGCAACGGGGAGAAAGAAGTAAAGAAAGAGATGGAGTTAAAAAGGCTGAGAAAAAGATACCCATCTTTATTCATTCATTATCCACACATTTTATTTTTTAAAATTTATTATGAGATTTTAATTTCATTTCATTCAAGAAATTAAATTAAACTAAATTCTTTTATGTAACATGTGAATTAATAGTATTAATAAGTTGTTATTTTTCATACTTTTTTTTTTAATTTCTCTTTTATGGGGCTAGCTTTCGAGTAAAGTACCTGCGAACAGAACAAAACATGAGAGAAAGAAAGAACTTGTGTGATTTGATTTGACTCCCCCTTTCAAATCATTGCATTTTAGCTACATAGAACTCCATTGAAGGAAATAATAACAAAGAGAAAGAAAATAATTAATTAAATAATAATAATAATAAATTTGTAAAAAATGAAAAAAAAATGTATGAATGAGGAAACGTCTCCTACTACCAGAGGTCTTTTAGTGATTAATTATAGTTAAAAATAAAATAAGAAAACGAAAGAAAAAATTGATGAAATTGAAGAAAAGACGATGGTGATAAAGAGAATAGGGTTTGGAGGGTCCCCAGTTGTTCAATTTCAAATTAAATATCTCTTTGTCTTTTTGCAAATCTTTATTATTATTTTTTTCTTATTTTTTGTGGTAGGATTCCACAGTTTGAAGATAAAGCAAATTTAATTCTCCAAAGACGAACCACCATTGCACCATCTTAAAACTTTATTATATTCTTATGGTGGAGTAATAATTTTGAATTAACGTATTAAATTTCAAAATGTGTTAGTAAATATACAAATGATGTAGCAGACAAGTAAGAAGGCAACCATAAGGGCCATCCTAGATTTAATATAGTAATATTGAAGCAAACCTAATAGCAAAATTAGTTTATTATATATGCAAGAAAATAAAATGAAAGAAGTTACATTATATTATATATAAAGATTATAGTATATTTGTTTATTCCACTTTCTCCTTTTGAGTTTCTTTATTTTTTCACCTTTTTTTGTCTTATATATTATTCTTCCATGCATCACCTTTACACGGCTTCAAAAGATTGCTAGGCTTATTTACCAAATGGGTATTAAATGCATTTTATCTATAGTTTTGATAGAATATTAAGATTTCGATTTATTCAGTGGTTTTTAAACTTTAAAGAAAATTAAGAGCTTTCACTCGAAAAAAACAAAAATCATGAGCTAGTAAGGATATTTAATTGTGTTGCTAGGGCTAGTTTTTTCAATGCCTTCATTCAAGTTTTGATAATTTTTTTTATCAATATAATTATGTGTACATATTTTTTATACATAATTTAGACTTAATAAATAAAAACACGTAGAATTTGCATTTCCGTTTAATTTACGTATTATACACAACATTTTGAATTTTTTAACCCAAACGTATTAAACATATATTTTACACATTTTTCATATTAAATGCGTATTAAATGGTGGTTTATTTCTTTCATTTTTTTTAATTTTTAAAAAATCTAAAACGATATTATTTCGTTGCCCAAATATAAAGTATGAAAGTATCCTTTTAATTTTCAATTAATTATCATAATGCTAAGAAAAACCCTTTTTTTCGAATTTCTAACCTCTTAATTCATTGTATAAGGTTCATATTCATAAAAACAGTAAAATTTTTTCACATAATTATTTTTACACTAGATTAGTGTTTTTCTTTTTGTCGAACTCAACTTTTCATCTTCGTTATTCTCCAAAAAGGTAAACTTTTATTGTCTTTTCCTTTGTTTATTTATAACTTCACCATATTTATAATTTTTTTAATGTTTGATATATGAATTGGAGACACCGACTATTTATTATTCTTGTTGTATATTCACTTAGTGGTGTAGTGATTGAATATGATATATTATGTTATATTAGTTTTAATAGTTAATTAAATATTTTGCATATGAATTTTTATATTGATTTTAATTAGGAGATCCATGAAAAGTAATAAAATTATGATTGATATTATCGTGTTTTTAGAAATGTATTATTGATAATGTATCATATTAAACTCGTATATATACGTTTTGTATTTTATTCGTATTTGAATTTTATGACCTATTTTTACAAACGTATTTTCACCATTCATTGTATTATACCCGTATAATTTCTGTACTATTTTTTCCCATACCCATATTTACTAACTAGAAATTTAGATAAAAAAATAATGTATTATCATGTGATTAAATAATTTTTAATTTAAGATAAAATAACACTTAATTATATGATAATATATCTATATATATATATAAAATATATACATATATATAACATTACCCATTTTTATATTTATTAGGCTAATTAGCATCCTTGCCTACAATATTTTTGTTCTGTGTACTGTTTCTTCTACTACCCTAGTACCAGGCGCTTTTATAACTAATTTTGGTTATTAGGCTTTTGTTAGCAACTGTCTCTGAGTCCTAGATCAAACATCTTACTTACTATTATTATAAATGTCCCAAAAAGATAATTAACTAAATTAAAAATAAGTTTATTTTTATATTTTCAATTCTACCCTACCTTATTTATGACATATCAATTAGAATAGACTTCTATTTAGCCCAACTCAGCTCAAAATATGAATTTAAAGTTCAATATGACATTATAGTATGTCAAACATAATCATAAACTTTCTGGATCGGACTATAAGTTTTAATATTAAACTCATTTATGTGTCTACCTTAATATAATATATATATATATATATATATATATATATATATATATATATATATATATATATATATATATATATATATATAGTTTTAAATATTTAAATTATATGCATGATATGATTTAATGATTTTAAATGTATAATAATATTAATATAAGTTGAGAAAAGTTTATTTCACCTTTTATATTTACTAAATCGACTGCCACTTGCCTATAACATTTTGTGCATTCAATTCCAAAGTTGATCATTTAAATTCTTCAAACAAACAAAATTAGGGAAAATCTAGCAGTTTTTGTACTTAAACCAAGTAAATATATTTACTTGACCTTTTTAAAATGTGGTTAATCCTTTCATATAAAAATTAAAAATTATGAAAAAGAAATTACTGATATTCTTTAATTAGTATTTTTTGCATGGAATACAATCAATGCAACCTACCAAACCTCCCTATTTTTTTTTTCTATGCATAAAAATGATTGTCTATGCTTATGAGTCAATCATCTAATTTTAGTGAGTAATTTTAATTATAGCAACTAATTATATAAATATTAATAACATTTAATTATTACTTTACATATAAAAAAATTAACCTATGTGAAGAATAATAATAAATCATAGACTTAATCTTAATTATTAAAATTTCATTAGCATTTTGAGTCTTACTACATTAAATTTTTATAAATTCACCATAAGCTAAGTCTTATGAATTAATGTAAGATTATTGTGTACATAGTTTATACTTGTCACAACCCAAAAACTTCAATAATGATAAGGTTGTTATAAACAACTCGATCAATATTGTTCGTTTTGTGCTTCAGGCCCTCACGGCTTTAAAACACGTCGTTCGAGTTAAGGGCGTCAAACCCCTGCTTATATACAAACTTAGTAGACAGTACGTGAGCGATGTGAGACTTCAGGTCACAACACATCCCTTAATCGCTATCGTGCTGATAACGTGTTATAAACAGTTTGATCGATATTGTCCGCTTTGAGTTTCAGGCCCTCACGGCTTTAAAACGTGCTATTCGAGTTAAGGCTTTAGCCCCCTGCTTATATACAAGCTCAGTAGACAGTACGAGAGCGATGTGAAACTTTAGGTTACAACAAAGGTTTATTATTGTATCGACTTAAAAAAAAAAAAATGATCTTAAAAAAAAAAAGAAAAGATCATTGAACAAGCTTGAAGTTTTATACTTTAAAAAATTAAGAAAGATGAATTAAAGTTGGTCTGTGGAAATGTGTACCAATCAATATATCTTAGAACTACTTACATCATCATCATCATCATAATGTCACTACCATATTTAAATCATCAAAGTGAATAATTTATAATTCTTTTTTCTAGGATTCTATATCTTGTATGATGGGAGAAAGTTGTGTCACAAAATTTTAAAAAAATGAACATGAGAATTAAGGACATACTAGTCAATATTTACCAATGGGTTGGTGAACCAAATCTCCTAGATGGGTCACCACGACCCAAGTTCACATTTCTCTATTAATTTATCAAGAACCAAACCAATTATTTAAGTTAATTAATTTCACAAAAAATAAAAATTGAAAATAAGTTAAAAATACAAATTAAAAATACCATTGATTATTATTTGAAAATGTTTGGTCTAAATTACTCTATTTTATGGATTAGGACTTTCAAGAAACTAAGTTTTTTTAATTTTTTTCGATCCGCTTGATTAATTTTGTGAGATTTATATTAAACGAATAACACGAGTTCTATTTTATTATCAAGTTCTAATGGTAGAATAATGCTTGAATGCTATCCTAACTTGTTTAGTTACATGACACTAAAAAAATTAAATATAATTATCGACTAATATAATTTTTCTTATACTAATATAATATTCCTTGCTTAATTTTTTTGAATTAGTGTATAGAAATTTTTGTCTATTTCTTTTAGTCCTTAGAACATATAAGAAAGCATGACCTCTTGATTAAGTTTTTTATTAATTACAAATTAAATTACTAATTCTAAGATTCAATTTAAACTATATTCCAACCCTATTGCTTTGAAAATTCAAAATTCATTAAAAATCTCTCAAAAAATCTGTTGATCATAAACTCCTTGAGAACTTTCTCTTTTAACTTATTTTTTTTATTAAATATGATAGATAAATTAAAAAAAAAAGACTTCTAAGGTAAAATATAATTGATTAATATTAGTCATGATTAAAAAATGAAGTAGCTTTCAGAGTGGACCACATTTTAATTAGGCATTTGTTGTCCGTTGTCATTCTTTTTCTTTACTACATTACCCGCCTCAGTACGCAACTATTATTGATTTTTTTTTCAATCCACTTGACCTTATCCCCATCTAACCATACCCCACGCGCTTCCTGACCGACACTTCCACTCGCCTCTCCTTCTTCTTCATTTTTCCGAATTAATCTATTTCTCGTATTAATTTTATAAACAAAACAATACGTAAATCTAAATTTATGATTGCGTGGTATAATTATTTATTTTTTAAAAATAATTTAATTAAAATTGACTTGATTCGATCTAAATTGATCAAGAATTATCTATTATTTTTACTTTATAAAGTGTTTTTATTATTTTAATTTTTTTTACCAAATTATCTCAAATTACTGTTAATAAAATACAGAATATAATATTTTATCTTATTTACAAATAGTTTAAAAATTACATACTAAAAGTTTTAAAACAGATCAACAATTTGACTAACCGAATAATATTCTTACTACTTAATAATAAAATAAAGTATTTAAATACAAATAAAAAAATAAGAGTAGTTATAATTATATAAAAAAATGACTATCTACAGTGTGCAAAGATTTTAACAGCTATTGATATTGTTTTTCAATATTTTTATAATTATTTTTGACAAATTCTATTAAAATAATATTTTTTTAAATATTTGAATAGATTCAGATTATATTCAATTATTTTTGTGTAAACTTTAATAATATTTAATATAATTTTAAATTATATCAGATTGATCAAAAATAAATTTTGTATAAAAAAGACTTAACTTTAATATACTTTTTTATATATAATATTATGTTTAATTAATGTGTTTTAGTTAACAAAATTCATTAGCCCTAAATTGCATGCCAACCTTTTGTTGTTTGACAAAATTTCCTTAATATTTACGCATCAAATAACTTCTATTATTGGCACATTGAAGAAAGTGAATAATAATTTTTTTATTATTAATCTTTGTTAGGGACATAGCAAGTCTTGAAAGAGGTATTTTTAGCGTAGCATCATTCTAATTACGATAAAATAACCTATTTTTAAGAAAAATCAATTATTTTTATATAATAAGTAAAATTTTTTATCTTTAAAATATAAGTCACAGTAACACCAATTTTCTTGAAAGATGATAAAAATGCATCTTGGTCAACAATTTTTATTGATCAATTCATGTTGAGTACATAATCGGGGTTTCCACACTCTTAAAAGTCAGATGTAAACAAATTATAATGATAACTGATATCTAACTAATCAATTAATTAGGCTTTATATATGAAAATATTTACATTACCAATTCACTTTTATGTGTTAGTTTTACTCCAAGAATAATTAAGAAAGTGGACTTTGATATTTTACTCTCCTATTATTCATCATTGTTTAATACACGAAGAGTTTTGATCTTACTTGTTAAAAAAGCAAATTATAGGACAAATTTTCTCTTTAAATTAGTTTTAATATTTGCATTTTTTAAGAAAAATACACTTTTTTTTTTCATTGTGCCAAATTTTTTGGATCTTGGAGTTCACCCATTTTGTTTCTTTCAAATTATGATCTCTTTATTGTTCAAACTCTTTTCTCAAGTGCTCATAATCATCAGGAAAAAAAGTTATCCCTTTTTCAACCATGCTTTATTGACCATGTTTTGGGGGAAAAAAAAAGGCCGTTTCAATCTTATTGAAGGCATTTGAAATTGAAGAGTTAGGTCACATTATTCTAAAATTCACAACAAAATAAAATTATAAGGTTGAGATTTCTAAATAAATTGATGAGCATTTAAATATGAGAAATGTTATGTACACCTTATTTTAAGTATTCAATTAGATACCTAAATAATATATCATTATGTGATTAAGTAATATTTTATTATTAATTCAAAATCATTAATCACATGATAACGCATTAGATAGACATTTAATTGAATACTTAAAACTGAATAAACGTAATTTTATTGTTTTAATATTATCATTTTCTTTTTAACATTTTGAAATTTTAAAACTTAAATAATCATCTCATTTTAATTTCAACATTAAAACTATTATTATTATTGCATATGTTTTTGGCAAACCATAAACAAAAACGACAATGGGCCATAAGCATGGCAGGGTTCAAAGCCTTGTAGGTTGTGCCTTTGTGGGCCCTTAGTAGGGTGACTCACTTGTTTTTACGGGTTGACCCATCATTGTAACACCTACAAGTACATTTCAAAGGTAAAATAACATTTTCTTATGTATGAATGTGACATGAGTTACGGATTTGAATTAGTATTTTTAAGCCGATGAACAATTGTGCATGAAATGTGCATTGTTCATCTAATGTCATGTTAGCAATGTGGATAATGTGCCATGTTGGAACATTTAAAGAGACATATGGTTGTGCATTTTTAGGATAAATGCCCGTGCAATCAATTATGAAAAAAGTTCTAAATAGAACACATTATTGTGTTAGAGGATCCTAATCCTATAATTCAATCTCATGTTCTTATCTAGTCTTTATTGAGAAAGAGTATGTTCTTGTGGCAATATAACTCTGATGATCTATGGGTTTTCTGGTGAGTGAAAAAGAAAAGGAAATCGACATCAAAACCTTCACATACACTAGGCAATCGAGTAAGTAGGGATCTGGATTGATGTTGTAATTTCATGAAAGTTTTTACATAATTGATCTAAAAATTAAAGATTTGATTTGATGACTTGTCTAATGATTCTAAAAACATTGATATATATATATATATATATATATATATATATATATATATATATATATATATATATATATATATATATATATATATTTATGTATATAACACGATATATATCCTTATACGAAATATGACTCGAAGGGATGTGTAATTCTTGAATTCTTAACTAATACAATGGAAAAAGAGCATGTTTACAAACACTTACAAAGTGTGCAAAAAAGTCTATTCAAAACATCTGAATAACCTCATCCATTAATAATAAATGTAAATCATACATCAACAATGTTTGAAATTCCATAATATAACACCAGTGCATAAGCAACTACATAGTCTCAAACTGAATACAAATAACAAGTAAACTCATAAAGCTAAAATGATGAGAATGCCTTCCACCTCATGTAATGACCCGAGCTAGACTACTGGGTACCTTGCATGCCCTACTACTCATCCCTACTTGCAAAACCATAAGAAGAAACATGTGAGTGAAAACATTCAGTAAATAAGTGACCTCTGTACATCTTGCACACAACATACTCATAACTATTGTGTTTCATCACTAAGACTGTATATGGTTAAAGCGGTTGCTTTTTAGCATCTTTTTATGCCTATCTGTCTCTTTTCAACACCCTCATGCCCTAACTACATAGGTAACATTACACAAATGACTAAGGCCTAAGCTGAAATCAATATATTGATGCCCTTGTGAAAGCAATCGACATCCTAAATATTTACTTACTATTATCTCTTATGCACATATTGGTCAAACTATTAGACTAACTAGCTATGATACGTTGGTCACATTGAAAACTTGATCATAGTTCATTCCTTACCACATACGCATAGCTTAGGACTACTAACTGATTACCATCCTTAGATGACCTTTACCATGGACGCGTATGTGATGCACCTTGCTGATCACATGAGGAACTAACAAAAATGTTAGTATCCCTTACCATGCACACTTGAACAAAAAATAAGTGGCTAATACGCCTTAGCGCCAAGTGTATGTTGCATCTCATTAGTATTTCTTTCTCGTATAACCCTATTTTTTTCACATAATACCCTACTTACACACACAATTGGTGGCCAATTAGGTGTACACCATTTTGCTCTACTTTCTATATTTTCAATCCAAATTATCCTCAATCAAAGTCTATGTTGTTTTTCATATAGTTGGACATGTTTGAATTAACTAGCCAAATTAATATTGCCTCTTCCACCTTACTTACTTGACTTCTGAACCTTTGATAATCCTCGTGTGGCAATGACGATTCCAGTGATCTAATTTCCTCATTGAACTCTTCTTTGAGCACTCACAACTCTTTCTTCTCTATTGTTTGTTCAGTTGTTGCAAAAATGAATAATATTAGGCCAAAGACATCATGCCTTTTTTTATTTTGCCAAACAGGCTTTATGAATGGTCGTTCGCCCTTCATGAATGGTTATTCCTTCTATTTTCTTATTAAAACATGTCATGAAATCATCGAAAAACATATTTTATCCAAGTTAAAACTTGATGAATAGATGAATAGGTGTTCACCCAATCATGCACAGTCGGTCATCTTCTTACTCTTACCCATTTTCTTGTGTTCAATGCGAAAAGAATTTTTTATGCTTCTCAAAAGCATGTATAAACATCCATCCTTGTGATGAGTAATGTTTACTCCTCTGCCACAATTATACTAGATAAAAATAAAATTAGAGAAAAAAGACTAAACTACCCTTAGGCTTACTTATGAATCCGACATTTCTCTCTTTTTTTATGAATTTTGTCCTCGAAATTCACTCAAATAGTTATGAGACCCTTTGTCTCATGTCTTGCTAGACCTCTTATGTAGCCTCCTCATCTTGGTGATTTCTCTAAAGAAACTTGACTAGGGGAATCTTAGCTTCGTAACGCATCTATCTATAATTTACACTAAGCACTCCTCATAAGTCAAACTATCCTCGAGCTAAACATCCTCTAATCTCAACACATGGGTTAGAACACTGATATACTTGCACAACAATGACACATAAAACACATTATGAATGCAATCCATACTTGTTGGTAATGCAAGCTAATAGGCAACCTTGCTTACAAGCTCTAACATCTAGAATGGTCCCCTAAACCTCAACGCTAAACCTTATCACATGTTTGTAGGGGGCTACTCTATCAAAGAACTTGTCTTACACCTCAACCTTGAGATCTCATCTCCTTTAATCTGCATAGCTTTTTTTATTATCCTGTGCCTATCTCATCTTTGCTCTAATTTGTTTGACATCCGCTATCATTCTCTAGGTCATCTCTAATCCTAATGCTTGAGTTAGAGCATCCATCTCGTCGATCTCATCCAAATGCAAAGGTGATCTATACTTTCTCCTATAAAATATTTTATACGGAACCATCTAGATGGTTTCCTGATAATTGTTATTATATGCAAATTCCATTAAAGACAACACCTCAATCTAACGTACTCCTCTATCTTAGCAATAAATCCTCAACATGTCATCAATCACTTGATTGACCTTTTCAGTCTGTCCATCTGTTTAAGGATGGTAGACTTTATTGAAAGTTAATCTCTTACCCAAGAACCTTTACATACTCTGCATAGAGCTGAGACAAACCTTATCCCTATCTGATACAATTATCTTGGGCACTTAGAGACAACAATGGGCTATGTTAGGTTGGCTTCAGTGTAGCCCATCGGGCTTGTGGGTTGTGTTAAGCTGACCTATATAAAAGGGTAAATCTACAACAAGAGTTTATATATAGGGTCATACCGTGTTGCGCCATAAACGAGCTAACCCATTAAAACTATTTTTTAATTAAAAAATTTATCAAAAATCATTTTTCAGTTACTAAAATCGAGGATAGTACCTTGAATATTTTATTAATAATATCTCACTTGTGACAGAGAAATACTGCGGTTACATTTGAAAAATATTATAACATATTACAAATCAATTTATTTACATAATGTACAATTACAAATATAAATTTGACATATATACCATCATCTACTCATCCTTAATGTCAAGATTCTTAAATTCTTTGAAGATATCTTCTATAACCTAATTTTGTAATTTAAAGTTAGATTTCGCCTAATCTTTTGTACACACAATCACCTTGACCATATGTTGGTGTAAATTTAATTGCCTATTATCGAAATGCATCCACCTACACTAAAAGTTAATTCTGATGTTATAATAGACATCGGAGGGGTTAATAAATCTTGGGTCATAACTACAAGCACAAGAAAACTTTCATGATTTGTTTTCTACCATGCTAAAATATCTAATTTCTCATCACCATATCATTCAACAAATTTTGGATAATGATTAGTATTAATATAATTATAAAACTTGCCATAATTTGAACTTTGACTTATAGACTGTTTACCTTTACTCAAGAATGATCATATGAGTGACTTTATTTTGCTTGAACTATCAGAACGTACCTCAAGTTTTAAACTTTGTGCCCTCCTTCCATATTTATTTTCATAAATACTATACATTTTCAATAAAAAATCTTGAATATCGTCTATACAATTAACACCATTGGTAATTAATAAATTATCATTAATAACATCTAATAAATTTTTTACTCTTAATGAAAGCGAGAAAATTTTGAGTAAAAGAAATACGAGTTATCTAGCCCATGTGTATAAGATCAATGAAACAGTTTTGAGCTTACAAAATACTCCTATTGTATGTGAATTTCAAGATGTATTTCTGGATAATTTGCCAAAGATAATTTGTATGTAAAAGTGAGTAAATGTTAAAGAGATTGTGAGACTCCATGATGTACCCAAATCAATTGTCTCGAATAGAGACATGAAATTCATTTTGACATTCTAGTAAAGCTTGTTATGGTTTATGGGTATAAGATAAGTATTCAACATCATTTATCATCCTCAGACTAATAGATAGATCAAGAAGATCAATCTAGTGATCGAGGACAAGTTAAAGGTATGTTGTTTGGATTAGGGAGCGAGTTAGATCGATGAGTTGCTGCCGATGGAGTTGCTCATAATAATAACTATCAAGCAACCATTTAGATTGTTTTGTAAGAGGCATTTTATGAGAGAAAGTATAGATCATCACTTCATTGGGATGTGATAGGTGAGAGAAATGCCTTGACTCAAGTTTTGGGACTGGAGATGACTCAAAAAATGATTGAGGATATGAGCCTAATCAGGGAAAGAATAAAACATGTCTAAGATCACCGAAGGTATTATGCCATTCTGTAGAGGTGAGACTTGGAGTTTGATGTGAGTGATATTGTTTTTTGTGTGAATTGCCTTCTACAGTCTTATATTAAAGTTTGGATAAAAAGGTAAATTGGTTCCCACGTTTATGAGACCTTTTTGAGATTTTAGAGCATGTAAGTGAGGTTACCTATCGAACCGATTTATGATGCCAACGAACATGGACCAGATTTTTAATGTATTCCATATGTTGTTACGATGTAAGTAAAACGGTGACTTAACTCACATATTGCAAGTTGAGGATATGGTACTTGAGGACGATCTAATTTATGAGGGATGTCTGATTCAGATTTTAGATGGACAAGTTAAACAACTCATAAACAAGTAGTTTTTGCTTGTTAAGGTTCTTTGGAGGAACCATTGAGTCAAAGAAATCACTTCGGAGGTGGATTCAAATATAAGGCAAAGGTTTCCAACAACTGTTTGAGTAAATTTCAAGGATGACATTCCTTTAGGGGATAAGAATTGTAACACCTACAAATTCTTCCAAGGTTATTATTGTCTTTTAACTTTGAGTACAACTAATTATGTTAGATTATATTATGTGTGAAATTGAGCTTGAGTGACCATATGGGAAAGCCATGATCCTATGTGTTTAATGGCAAAGGTAAAATTATCTTTTCTTATTTGATGTTTGATAACTGGTAAGTGTGGATGACATGTATGCTTATGATACACACCTATGTATAAGTAGGTACATGCCCATGCATGGTCAGGGAGTTTAAATTTTTGATAACGATGCATTTCACATGGACTTCAGAATATGTTATTAACGGATAACGACATACACACATGTGTATCATGATTTTTAATGAAAATAAAAAGAACCTGGAAACATTTGGCTGAAAGAGATTCATCATATTTTCATAGAGAAAATAGAGACTTTGAGAGGATTTCTTACTGACTTAAAGACCTTGGACGTAGGAGAGGCTCTTGGAGATTATTCTAGCTACACAAAGCTTGTCTGTCAACTACGGAGGAAAGGTAAGTAGCATGATCTTTATTTTATTAGATGTTTTATTAATCTTGTGATAATTTAGTTGATATGGGATGTGAATTTTGTTAGGGTAGGTGCCCTAAAGCCAATTGCATTTGAAATTTGTTGATGCAATTTTATATTAATAAAATGATTTACTATTATTCAATTCATATCTATTTGTTTATATATTGTATGAATAATATACCCTTAGAATGGTAGAATTGTGATAAGAGAATTATATAACTGATCGTGGGAACCTTATGTACACATAAAGTGGTTATTCTAGAAACATCTGTAATTCTAACATTACAATGAATAAGGGCATGTGCAATGATGATGGGTTATCATCGTATTGAGCAACCCTAATAAAAGTGGTGATAGTTCTCACATATCAAAGCTATTGTAAACAGTTTAGTACAACACATAAGTATATGTTGTAGATGTATTTGTTGGACTAACCTGACCATAGGATATTCATATGGATGGTTGCTTTAGTGTTTATAGAATAAATCTTTTGAACACCACAAATGCATATGATTGTTTGACTTAAAGTTGTCAGACAGTCTCATGTAAGGATTGGTATAGTTTAATGTTATCCAATGTGTCACCATATTGGGATAACTATAAAGGTAGAAATTGGCCATATCATAAAATACATAAAGGTTTTGGTAGATCGATAAAGGATTCGTCACTCCTGAGCACAAAAGAAGATATCTCAATAAGAATACTGAATAACATTCATGACTATTTGAATTTGTGGCCATAGTGGGATAAAGTTGTAGTCTAATCTATGTTAGTTATTGATGTGTATCAGTTCATATCGAGAAACCATTGAGATAAACACACTTCTTAGCCTTAAGATATATCAGTTGATGAAAAGATTAAATTACATATAACTGGATATTGTAAAAGCTTAAGAGATGTCTACTAACACTATATCGTTCGGGTGGCCATGATGTTTTACTATATGCTAATCTTGGTCTATATTTAGATTTGACTCAAATCTGGACATTATTGGTTTGATAGAGAGTTAATAGGTCACACACATAAAAACGTTGAATCGAACTCAAAAATGTGGATTGTTTGTTGACATTCCTGGTGTTCATAGTCGAGAGAGAGATCGTGAATAGATTGAGTTTTCTCGATGTGGTTGAAAGGATTTGATTTGACCATGCCTTGACTAAGTGCACAACCATGCACTTGGTGGAAGAGGTGTCGGTCAACACTATGAATAAAAAGGCATGTCAACCAACACACACATTTGGTGCCAATTGTGCAAACTTTTTGGCCATGTTGATTGGCACAAATATGTGATATCGATTGTGTAAATGATTTGATGAATATTGGTTGTGCATGTTTGCATGCCAGTTATACTCGAAGACCTACATACACACACATATATAAAAGACAAGTTTTTATGTAAAATACATAACATATAATAAAGTGAAAACCTAGCTACCACTTTTTCTGTTTTTCTCCTTTCTATAAACACCGTGAGTCTAATTAAGAGCCCTAGCAGTCTTTTTACCTGGATTTCCTCTTTTGTGCTCGTGCTCTACGTGGATACCAAGGCATCATCTCGTGAGGATTAGATAGTGTACTTTCTTTAGCCATGTGAATGATGAAAGAACCATCGATGCAAGTATAAATCTAAAACACCATACGAGTGTTTTGCATGTTCATAAATTTTATGGTTAAAACAATTATCTTGGTTAGGGGTTTTAAGGATTGTCTGATTTCAAAATTTTAAATTCTATTATCTTGTCGGTTATCGATGTCCTAAAAACCTACAAATTTAGCATTTATTTATGTATTTATTCATTGAAATTCTTGTCATGATATGAGCATATTGATCCGGTGCATTATCGATAAAGGGGCAAAGTTTGAATGATTCATTATGGTAGTTGGATTATTGAATTTGATGATTTTGTGAAAAATAGATGTTTGGTATTAATAAGTGCATTAGAGTGTCTTCATAGTTATTATGATTAAATGAATTATAGAATGTAATGATTGTAAAAATTTTGGTCTAATAGTCTAATCCACTGTCAATATATTATCCACTTTGGACACATAATTTATCATAGTTTTGCTTTTGGGCTTTGTAATCCAAAACCTCTCTTGACAGTTTGAAAAGCTTACAAGGTCTTTCATTAGTCAAACCTTCTTATCTCTAACCGATGTAGGATGTATCTAATATCTCTCTCGTGCTTTGTCAATATAGAATATGTCTATGGGTGTCACTTAACGTCCTTATTGAGGTTTACCTTACCATCACTCAAAAGGACATGAAAAATGGCTTGTAACATATTTGGTCCAATAACTCGACCCACTGTCAAGACATTGTCCATTTTGGACACATAATCCATCATGACTTTGCTTCTAGGTTTTGCAATCCAAAATGCATCTTCATTGTTTGAGGAAATTATAAACTATTTAACCAGTCAAATCTTTTCATCTCTAACTAATATAGGATGCACAGACAAATCTAACATCTCTCTTGTGCTTTGCTGATGTATATAATACCTTTAAGCAAATCCCACATCAGCGAAGTACAAGAAAAATGTTGGGCCTGTTTGTGCATTCTAAATTGATTAGGGATGAGAAGATTTGATTGGTTAAATAGCCTATAAGCTATTCAAACTATCAAGATATATTTTGGGTTGCAATGCTAGTAAACAAAACTATGATGGACTATGTGTCCTAAATAGATAATATTTGATAGTGGGTCGGGCTATTGGACCAGGGATGTTAGATGGTAGGGGATGAGGAATGAATTAAGCCAACTAAGAACTTTGAATGTGTGTTATTAATACGTTGATTCCCTATTTGTTGAGAGTTTGGTAGTAAAACGTGTAGGGATAGTTTGGAAAGGGTATGATTATTAGTGGTATGTAATTTGGTTGCCGAAAAAATGGGTTAGATGACTAGAAATTGCAAGTTTAGACTAAGACTAAAATCTAGAAATCCATGACACGTCTATGTGCTTTTAGGCAAAATTCTCCTTTTGTTAGGACAAAACCACCAAAGTGTATATTTGAGAATAAACACACGTCCATATGGTATAGGACTTACAATTGTGTGCCTTGCTCTAAAGATGCACACCTATGTGCTTGGTTTGCATGCCTATGTGGATAGAGTAGTACACCCCAATGTGTAATGGATAAACACCGATGTACTTTTGGAGAAATTTGGAAATAAAGACATGTAAAGTACATAAAGAGTATATGTAGTTCCGATATGAGTATATAAGTTTGGAAATGACTAGTTTACCTTTATAAAGGAGGATTATGAGAAAATATGATATAAGACCCTAACAAAGGTGATATGAGAAGGAGAATGGATAAATGTATCAAACTATTTAAAAGATGACATAAGAGATGGATTGGGTATGCCTAATTGTGTGGATGATGACACAAACCTCGACCAAAACAATTTTGAGTTGAAAACTAAAAATAATGTACTATGATGTTATGACTTGTTATCTAGTTGTATGCAGTGTGATCCTGCCACAAAGCTATGTGTAATGTGATCACGAAAGTAATAAAACTAGTTTATGTAGTTTTGATTCCTTTGGGTGATTATATACCAGCACAGGGTGCCTTGGCATTTGGGATACTTGTGCATGCACTGATACTGGGTGTCTGAAGATATGGGATGTAGGTGCGATATTAGGAGAGGCCCAAGGTCTTGCTCTCCTATGATATGGTATCAATAACCTTGCTTCCCTGTGATATGTGATATGGTATCTATAACCTAAAGCCTAACCGACATGTGTACTAGGTACACCTTATGATTGATATATGAGATGTCCTATGTTTTCACCAAGTGTTCGGGATACTGACATACATTGTTTAGCATTAGTCATCCAAGATGACACTGTTATTGAAGATTAGGTGCTAGGCATTGAGATGATTTGATTGAGCATGTCGAATACTAAAGAAACATCTATGATGCCATAAGAAAATTGATCAAATGACATATACAAGATTAGGATTAATTGTGAGACGTATACATTTATTGAATAATATGGTGCCACCTACTTACTGAGTATGTTTCACTTACTATGTTCCCTTGTGATTTTGTAGGTAGGTCTAAAGAACAGCGAGGCAATGACATTAAGGCTAACAAGTCAGCTCGAGGTAGTGCATGAGGTAAGGACGTTTTGGTTAATTTACATGTTGGGTCATATTTATGTATTTGGGTTTATCTATGATATTTGTGCACTTTATTTTATGATTTTGGATTTCAAACATTGAGATTTTAATTTATTACTCTTTTGAGGGATTGTGGAGGTGAATTATCTATCATGCATATTTAGTATCTTTGTCGTGAATTTAAGTGAGGAAAGTTCAAGTTAACATATCTCTTTGGATACCTATTCCAGGAATAAGTATGTATCTAAAAAGAAGTCTCACAAAATGTTATGTTGGAAGGAAAAGAAACGTTTGAAAAGTGGTAGATAGATGACCTAAAGTTCGAAGTCACATGTTAGCTTCAATGAATGTCTAGCATCAGAGTCGCGATGAGAACATGGAAAGTACAAATGGGATTCTCATCCCTTTACATGAATTATACAACAAAAACTCAAGAGTTAAAGAGTGTGAGTTATGTTCAACCTTTTTTGAAATAAGATTGATTGAAGGTGTCTAAACTTAAATTGATACGATACAAATACGATTCGATAATATAAACGATCAAGTTTAGATAAATAGGGGGTCCTCAAACAAATTTGGTAGAGATGTTTAAATTTTTACTTTAATTAATTGTTTATAATTAAAAATTTTTCCATCGAAAAATAATTTGAATTATTTGGAATGACCAATGTCCCGCTATGTCACAACACCTACAGAATGCTGAAGGCCTTGCACGCGGGTCTTGCTATATCGATCCCACATGCTTTTCCTCATTACACTAAAAATAATTTATTAATTATTAATATCAAATCAAATAGGTAGAGAGTGAGAGATAGTTGTATTTGCACTTTTGCTAAAAGACAATGGTCTTAACAAGGCTCCATTAGCCTACTCATTGTACACGTGTTAAGACATTAGGCCTCTAACTCTTTTCTCTCTAACTTTGCACAACGAAAATTCGTCTCTCTTTCCTATGAGTAGACCTAACTATGGTTCATGAACCAATAGTTTTGGTTCGAAATTATTGATTCACGGTTAAAAAATAAAGAACTATAAACTAAAACCATTATAGGACGGTTCAAAACTGGTTCAGAGTTGATGGTTCTGATTCATGGCCTTGGTTTGGAACTAACATTGAACTGTCGGTTCTAATTCATGGCTCCGATTTATTTTTTAATTAATAATTATAATAATAAAAAATTAAAAAAAAGCTTAGATTTAATTTTTCAATTAAACTTCTTACATACCTCTTGGGGTTTAGAAGAATCAAAAGCTTTGTAGTTCTCTTACCTTCGCGTTTCTAATAGCTGGCAATATCCCCTTACCTTATCATTCACCTCCGCTTTCTTGACTATTGATTCCTGTCATCAAACTATCCGTAGTTAAATTAATGGGTTATTCATTGAAGTCTACTTTTATATCTTGTTGGCATAATTTGGCTCTTGTCCAATCGTCCACCTATACTTGGGCTTCAATAGATTTGAGAGCCATACTTGATCGCTCGCCGTTTAATATATTGCCCCCTTGACTAAAAGCTTATTCCACTGCGATAGTTGATGCTAATGCTATTAGGACTTGTTTAGCAATAGCTGCTAATATTGAAAATGTTGAAGCATGTCGACTCCACCATTCTTGAATTAAAAAATCTTTACCTATATTGCTATCACCAAACTCAAAAGTAGTGGTTAGATAAATTTCAATCTTCGAAGTAGAGTCTAATGTTCCTTTTAGTCTTTTGCCCTTTTGTATCATAATGCGATCACTATAACTAATATTTTGGATTGGTGATGGGGTAGTAGTGGTAAAGAAAAAGAACAACCACCTTGGTTACTATAAACTAATGAATATTCAATATAAATTTTTTTAATTAAATTCATAATACTAGCCATAGTTAATGGAATATCAACTTCTTTCTCATTATCTAATTGCATGCATTAATAATATAATGCTAAATAATCTGTAACACTATCTAATTTAAACCTAGGATCAAAAAATAAGCAACAAGAAAATTTTTTGGAATTTCTTTATAGTAATTTAACTATTTTGTGTTCATTAAAAAAATAGTTTTTTTTTAAAATAACATATTTTTCAGCCTCTTGTAAAACCCCAATAATATTAAGAGCTTCATTTAAAAACAAATGAGAAGTGGAATAATAAATCCTACTTTAAGTATAAGCTGCATTATTAAAATTTTTTAAAATGTCTAAAGTTGTCTTATAAATATCCTAATGTTGAGAATATCGTGTAACTTGTGACATATTTTAAGAAATAAATGTGCACAATAATTTCTTATAATCAAAAGACTCATTGAGTAATTCATATGTTAAATTCCAATGAGTAGGTATCTCTTTAAGAAATCTTTTTGATCTTCTATTTTGTATTTTACAAAATTTACCTCATTCTTTCATTGTTTGGGGATGTGTCCATAAAAATGAAATTGTTGTTTTTGTTAGACTAATATAATTATTAAGATATCTTGAACCATCTTATATACATAAATTTAACACATGACATGCACATATAATATAAAAAATCTACCACCGAAATTGGGCTTATAAATTTTTGTTAAATCAGTAATTGAGACTGTATTTAGAGTTACATTATCAAATGAAATTGAAAAAATTTAAAAAACTAATAATATTCCTTTAATTATTTTATAAATATTATCGGTCGTATGTCAATCATCAAACACTTTTAAATGCTAAATTGTTTTTTGTAATTAAAATTTATTATTTATCCAATGACAAGTTATACCCATATAAGAGTTAACTTGTCGATCACTCTAAGTATCACTGCATATAGACACACATCCATATAAATTTGTAAATAATTGAATTAATTCTTTTTTTTTTTTATATAAACCTAATAATAATCTTTTTAATGTGTTCCTAAGAATAGTTTTACATGTAAGATTTAATGTAATTTTATAATAATTATTAAAATCTAAATTTTCAACAAAACTAAATGTTAAGTGATTTATTGCTACCATTTTTGTAAATTCTTCTTTACTTTTATTATCACTATAAACAAATAGAAATTATGTGAAAAACTATACCTGGTTATTTATGTTTGACCTCTATTTTAACCAATTTTTTTCTAGATGCTTCAATTTTAAATGCCTTTTGAATGTCCCATATTCACCTCCTTGCTTGAATTTATAAATTTACTTACAATAATTGCAAGTAACTTTAAAATTACTATTTTCTTTTTGTATTTTTAAATGAATTTTAAAAATATCGAAAGTAAGAATTTTTTGTGGTTGTTCCATCTAAACTTGTTATTGTTGTTGTTGTAGCCCCACCTCCACATATTGACTTCTACTTTTTTGTGTTAAAAAATATTTCATAAATTGATTTTCATCCACATCTAATGTGGATGAATATTGACTAAATCTCCTATTATTTTAGAAATTTTCATTATTTGTTATTTTTTGATAATAAATAAAATAAATTATATAATTAATTATAAAAGATAATAAGAAAAATAATAATAATAAATAAATAAATAAATAAAATTAATTATAGAGATAAATTTTATAATTAGTTATGAAATTGTATAATAGAAAGATAATAATAATTAAATTATAGAAATTACAATTGGAATTGATACAAATAAAGGGAGAATTTAATTGAATTTAAGAGAATTTGATTGAAAAACCGAAAGAGTATTAAAAATTAAGAGAATGAGAAATGAAAATAAATGATTTGAAGAGTTGAAAAATTGAGTGAGTATTTATAAATAAAATTTTATATAAAAAATAAAAAAAGTTAAAAGAAATATCAAACCTAATAGCCATATTGTAGAAACATTTGCAAGGGACCATTGGTCCCCTGCAAATTTAAACATTTGTAGGGGACCATTGTCCCCTGCAAATTTTTTTTTTAAATTTAAAAATAAAAAAATAATGATTTTTATTTAAAATTAATAAATTTTTTATTAAATTATTGAATTATTGGTTCATGAATCTTTGAGCCGACAGTTTGAAGGTTCAAAAAAAGCAAAATCACAATCAAACCATCAAAATTCAGTTTCAATTCTAGTTCAAGCTAGTTTCGATTTTTTACGGTTCTAATTTTGGTTCTGATTTTACACAAGTCGATTCCAATCTGGTTCATGAGACAAACCGACCCATGGCCAGGGCTACCCACGAGTGGCCCTTACCACCTAATAAAATAGAAAACTCTTATTTTGAATTTTGTTTTTCCTTCCCTTCCTCTCTTCGTGAGGCATGTAGTTCCACGAATCAAAGGGCCCCATGTGTTCAGAGGGTCAAGAAAGTAACCAATCATACATTAGATTGGTTGCACCACAATTGTTTCTTTTTCTCTTTATAATTTAATGCGGAGATATCTTCAAGCTTATCCTTGTCGGTCGAGTTTGGTTTATTGAACATGTGTTATCCTATGATAGCATATGACAAACGGTTTACTTTACTTATGGTTATCTTTTAATGAAACATGGCTTCGTCTACTTAGTCTTTTTCCTTAATTTTCTCTATTAACCTTTTTAATTGGCTACCTATTTGAACTTTGTTGTGGAGATTTCTTTCCAAAATTTAGTGTTGGCTTTTTTGAAATCTTAGGCCTTTACTTGGATTATGGATCGATATCTTTATTAATTATGGGTTTAATATGTTTTGGATTCCCATTATTAAAATGACTTTTGTTAAATTACTTTATATTCTCATTACATTATGCACTCTTTTATATTTATTTTTATTAATATAAGAATTTTATATTCCAATTCTCTTCCTCACATGTAACTAGGCTATTCAATGATATTTGTCATACATAGATGACCCATCTAAACTTGAGTCTGACTCTTTTTAGCTCAACATAAAATAGACTTTAACTCTTCTTAGTTAGCCCATCTAAACTTGAAAGTGAATCTTCTTGGCTCAATACAAAATAGGGTGTATCCATTCTTGTCTAACCTTTGTCACACCCATAGGTATGCAATAAAGGTGTTTTTTATTTCCTGCTTTTGACTTGAATTATGCATATTTATTAAGTGTAAAAGGCCTTGTACAATCGTGCACATCAGGAATGCACACTCATACAAGATCGATGAAAGGCATAATAGTCATTTTATGCATGATGCATGAAGTATTTGAGTTTTAAAGGATGTATGATCATGCATGTTGAAGGTGTTGGTTGGTTGTCATGTATGTCTGTGCATGAGAAAGTGTACGACTATACATGACATTTGAATTGTGGATAAGAACATTTCTAATAATCATGAAACATGATATTCGCCATTAAATTGTCTATACGACCATGCATGGAAAGTGCATGGTTGTGAGTGTTATTATTTGGCCAAAATAAAAAAGAAGAGGTGAAATAGATGATTAAGATTTTTTTTTATATGTTGTGCTTTCAGAACCAAATAAAATGTGTTTGAAAGGATTTCTATGAGACTAGAGATCGCCTAAGAGGAGTTTGGAGCCGCTAAAACTACTAGTAGTGACATGAAGACTTTGTAATTGTTAGAATCCAAGTAAGTATATTGATCTTTGGGTTTATGGATTGTTGGATGTCTTTTTGATCATATTGTAGTTGTTGAATTCTATATTTGACTATGAATAATGTAATTTGGAATCGAAGCATGACAAACAAGCTATGAATTGTTGAGACTAGTTAGTGAGATAAATAGATAAAACATGTATAGGCTTAATTTTCATAATCTATTATCTAGTTGAGTATATGACATTTCAATGCAAAAAACACATGTTAGGGTGTTAAGTGACTTACATTTGTCATTTACGGTATAGAAACTTTGTTTGATATGTTGGAAAACGCTAGAAGTAGTAGGTAAATGACAGTGCACAATTTAAGATATTGTTAGCATGAAGCTTGAAGCCCTTCTAATAATGTGTTATGTGCACCAGTAGTAGTATACATCTAAGATATTGTTTGGTATGCTTTCTTAAGGCATTTAGGATGTCGAAATTAGAAGTGCGGTATTTGTTCGACATTATAAGCTTAAAACTAATCATTCGGGATAATAGTGCTTATGAAGTTAGGGTACGAGCTATGTCCTAGATTAACTGAATAGGCATCTAGGATGTTAAAAAACATCCAAGGGTAAACCATATATTATATAAGATTTCAATTTAGCTTAGGAACACTTTTATGAGTTTGATAAACTTAGAATGTCCCAATAAATCATCTACTTACTAAGTATTGTAACACTCACATATTTCTTTGTTTATGGTTTTGTAGGAAAGCAAGGTGAGTAACAGAGCATGCAGAGAGCTAGTGGTCCATCTTAAGGAGCTTGCATAAGGAGAGGCATTAGTGTCATTTTACTTCATGTGATTAGCTAGTTTTGTAATGATTTCAGATTTGGATTGTTTATGCACATTATAGTTGTTGAGATTATTATGTTTAGACATTGTATGGAATTGATAGTTTGATTATAGTTATGTTATTTCAATTGAGTATGTTATACACCTTTTTGCATACAATTTATCATTAAGTGTATCATGCTTATGAGTTTCACATGAGTAAAGTTTAAGTTAATACGTCTCTTTTGGTCTATATTCTCTCTTGGGGTATAAATTTGAGTAGGATTGTTTAACCTATGGTCCACTTGAGTTTTAACCCAAAAGTCTAACTTCTTTTAGCTCAACCTACTATCATTAAATAGGTATTAGATCAATAGTTTGTGGTACCATGCAATTTTTTTGATAATTCTAAGATTTGTATTATTATGTGTTCTAGGCATAAGACTTAAAGGAATAAATAGTTTATACCAAAATCAAAATTCGGAAATTACATCCTAACACAAAGAAAGTTATCCCTAATTTTATGAAGACAATCTCATACAATTAAGGCTAATTACTAAAGAAAAAATACAAATGAAAAGAAAATGAAATAGATAATATCTTAATCTTTATATTTTACACTTCCTCTCGAGTTAGGTTGTAATATTAATCATTTGTAAATTAGATTTAATATCTTTAAAATTTATGTGTGGCAATGATTTGGTGACGATATTGACCGTTAGAAAAGAAGACTAAATATAGATCAATGATATAATTCCTCGTTATGTTTTCTCTTTGACAAAAATGATGATCCATCTCAATTTGTTTCATCCTATCATGATGGATAAGATTCTTTACAAGGCTTATAAATTTGATTAATATAGTACATCTTCATAGATTCAATTGAAGGAAATTTAATTTCATTAAGAATCCTTTTGAGCCACATCCATTCACAAATTCCATGAGCTATTGTTCTAAATTCTACATCTGCACTACTTCAAGCAACAACAAATTGTTTCTTACTATTCCATGTAACCAAGTTTTTGTTGAGAATTAATGGTGATAAAAACATCAAGCATAGTGGAAAATATACATTGAAATTTTGATCATAAAGAAAATCAAATAACATTCGCCATAAATCCCTATATATGATCCAATTGTAGACTACTATTATGTATTCAAGCTTAAAACAACAAAGCAATCATAAAGAGTTTAATAAGAATACTCATCAACATTGGCAATTTACTGATTTTTAACATGGATGAACATGTGTCAACAACTTCCATTTCAAGGAAAGGAAGTTGCCCCGATATCCATATTAAGCACAAGCAAAGAGAGAGGCCATCAAATATTGCAATATGGTCTATTAGGACCTTAAAGGATGGGCATGAATGTGAATGTATGGGTGTGAATAATAGTGTTTTGGCAAAGTGTTAAAATATTAAAATTTATCTTCTTTTATAGAAGATGATACATGACCATTCATGTAACACCCTTCCTCAAATATATACCCCCCAAGGAAAATACAAATCCAATCAATGCAACAAAAATAAAATAATAAATACGAGCATGAAACATGTATTATACAATAACATGCAAAATTTGTGTCATATCATAAATATATAAACATATATGTATCATCAATACGTAAAATCACATAACATAGAAATATGTAGATAAACATGGTTTGAAACTAATACATAACATAAATCATAACAACATAAATTGAAAACAATGATGTGTAATGAATAGTCCCTCCTCATGCAACATCCTTATTGGTTGACCTACTACTCCCCCCATTGCCTAGCTAAATCATATCTTACCTAAAAGACAACATAAAAGAATGCATAAATCTGAAAACATAGGTGATCTACTAGGCACAACATTCATGCACATATATCCTCAGTGTTTCACTGTTATCCTTTTATCCTCGACATCCATGATGTTTATATTTGGATAATTTCACAACATTTCAAATGCATATTCTAAAATATTATATGGTATCTTAAGGTTTAATGATCAATTTGAACCTAATCTCAAAATTTAGTCAAACACTAATTGTAACAAGGAACCCTAAACTAAACTTTAATTTTTATCCTAATTATGGATTTTACTTTTAGAATTAAAAAACATTATGATTGTAATTCCAATATTTGTGGTATAACCTAATGCATCTAGCTTTAATACCACATATATGATAATTTACGTGAACAAATAAAAAAAATTTCTGTCCATAGGATCTCTAAACAAGCTATAAAATAATGAATTAAAACTTTTAGAATTATAAGAATACCTAGGGCACTATGCTTTCAAGATTTGTAAAGCTCCTCAAATTAGTTACATTGAAGTGATAGGTCTTCATTCCCTAAAATCTTCTTGAATAACAATTTTCAATAAGTAAAACTGTTCTATTAGGATTTTGGAGATGAAATCTAACAAATATATAATAGATTATTAGATACTCCCCTTAAATGTCTAATAAACCCTAAGGTCTACACTGATGTTGTTCATCAAAATTATAATTTTTAAGTATATTGGACTTAATTATTACTGATCACTTTAAGCTCATAAGTTATAGATATGTAGATAGGCCACTATTTAAGGTATGACTATTGTTCTTATTTAAGAGACTTTGATAACAAATCGAGCAATCCATTGTTTTTTCTTATATCAAAACAAATACAATAGAGTGACGACCACCACAAAATACTACGTAGAGATTGATAAATATCTTAATCAATGGGGATCAAGCATTTGGACAATTATGAAATTAAGTAACAAGTATTGGATGCAGTAGCAACTCCAATGCATTCAACCATGAAACAACCAAGGACAACGATATCTTCAAATGAACTTGTCTTACATTAACAAGAAGGAGAAACGAGAAATGGATGTGCTTTAATGATAGCACCAAAATGCAAGTTGCTTCCCCATTTTAGCTCAAATGGCACATGACATTTTATTCATCCTAGTTTCTATGATTGTAGTTGGGTTGATGTTCTCAATTAATGGTCACATTGTAAAGAATAAAAGATGTTTTTTAATCAACAAAATGGTTGAAATGATTATGTGTTTGCACAATTGGATATGTGATAATGGAAGACTATAAAACCAACCTGAAGATCCCAAACTACTAAACTTATTTATAGACGTAACTTTGGAAGACAATGTAAGATCGACCAATGATAATAAATTTAATTATTATTTCCCTTATTTACTTTGTAAATTGAAATTTGTAATTTGCACACATTGTATTTTTTTACTCTAAATAAATAATGCATATAACTAATTCAATTATATCTTGTATTAAATCTTTATTTATACTTATTAAATATATATATATTTATTTATTTATTTTTAAACACCAAAATTTTTAACACTTTAAAAAATTACAATTAAGAAATCAAATTAAGTAATTTATATAATTAATATATCTAAATTCATATATGAATAAAATTTAAATTTATTTAAAATAAATCTAAAAATTGATATATTAATGAACAAGACAATGGCCTGATTTTAGGTCCAACCTGCCAAGAATCTGAACCTAAGACATGTCCAAGCCTTGTATATACAACAAAGGTTCTCACAAAACCTCCATTTGCCCAATTACATCTAAAAAATGAGACCTTATAAATTTAGTGAAATAGAAGGTTTTATCATATAAGAAACTTATTATCCACCCATTGAACACATTTGTCAATTAGTCTTGTGTCTATTACAAACTTAATCTCGTTAATTAATCATGGTTAATGGTTAATCACTATTTGTACGTCTTTGAACTGAATCTAACTCATAGAATTAGAGATTACATTATAAGAAAGTATGGTTAGCCACAAGCGATGAAACTTTGCTTGCTTACAAGAAAAGATTTTATAGTGGTGTAAGCAGTATGTAGTGTCTAGTTCTATCATGTCTTAATCATGGCAAAAAATTAATGTGATACCATCTAACTTTTGAATGATATGTTGTAACACTTCTCTTCAGATTCATATCCCTACCTAGAATATGACATGAAAAGATATGCACAACTGGACTACTTAATTTACATTCTTATCATTTAATGCATGATCATAAATATTTTAAATGTGGAAAAAGGAGAAATGTGAATAATTACTAAAATACATCATTTATTGAAAATTTATTAATGTATAAAAAGTCTAATAACTTAATTGAAAGTTATTGTGCATAAATAAATCTGAAAAACGTAACTAAAATATTCAAAATATATGATAGATAAATAGTATCAAAATGACAATTATGCCCTCACTCTTGTGCAATTGCTCGTTAGACCACTAGCTCTCTTACATGTCTCACTACTCACCTCTACCTACAACAATAAAAAGAAACGCGTGAGTGAAATCACTCAATAAGTTGGTGACCTCTTAACACCTTAAATACTCATAACATTGGTAAATGTAGTGCTTTATTTACAAATCTGAATGTGGTCACAACTCGACACTCTCGTGCCCTAACATAGGCCATCTACCAAGATCAATAAGGTTTACGCTAGAATCAATATATCTAATACCCTAGTGAAAACATAAGACACCTTGCATGCCACTATCTGTCGTGCCTTGTGCACATGTCATATGGCCTATTAAGCTAGCTATCTAGGACACCTTAGTCATATAGAGAAATAATCTGGTAGCAGTCTCTACCCTTACCAAATAAGTTAATTGGAACTATTGTCTAAACTATCTTGGAATGGTCTCTACCATGTGTACATATGTGGTGTATCTTGTTGACCACATGAGAAAATATATGAAAAGTCATAATTCTTATCATGCACACCTTAATAAATTGAGTGGCTATATATCTTGGCGTTGAGTGCATGATACATCTTATAGGTATCAAGCTTTATTCATGCAACTTGCCACTTATGCACACAACTGGTGGCTATCTAGATATGAACCAATTTCCTTAACTTTTCTAATTTTTTACCTAAATCTAACTCGATCAAGGTGTTGTGTCATCTTCCATGTAGTTGGACATTTTTTCTAATTCTATCTAGCTTGTTTTCTTTACTAAAGTCTCATATTTTTTCCTATCTCTTCTGTTCCCCTTCATTGTGCTTGCATTAGGGGTAAAATAGTTTTTTTTCACTTACTACATAGGTCTGTGTTTAAGGTGCACCCCCATGTGCCTATTTTTAAGTTTAGTGTCCACTTTTGAAAAGTGACACATGGGTGTATGTCCAATACCACACGACTGTGTATGACTTTCCTTACAACAAACGCGTGAGAATTTTAGAGTTTCCTATTTTAAAATATGGACACACGGGTGTGTATAAGGCCATACACGACTGTGTATCGCAATCTGGATAACGCAACACTGCTGATCCTAAGCAATTTTGATCTATTCTGACAATTTAAGCACATCACAACATTCATAGGGTATTCTAAGCATATTAGGCATCCTTTCATCAAATAAAACTTATGCAGGAAATAATCTAACATTAGATTTCATGGCTGGATTCTCCTCAACATAAAATTATCACAAATAAGATAGTTATGAAACTACACCCTATTGTAGCATAAGAAACACATATAACCAATTAATAATCTAAATGGCATCAAAAAAACACTCAAGAACCGTAGTTTATATTAAAATCTGGAAACTCATACAAAAACATACTAGATTAGCCGAGAGAGAGAGACCAACCTACTTGACTTCTAAAGGGTAATCAAGTCTTCACGTGGTTGTGATTTCTAGTAACTGGTGACCAAAAACCTCTTTACTCTTTTTTTAAAGTATAGTTGGTTATGAAAAGAATAAAAAAATTTAGGTTAGATGCACTTTTATTTTTGCTTGTTGGACGTGATACACAAGCGTATATGAAGTATACATAGGTGTGTGTCACCTCGTACAACTAAAGTAACACCTAATCTTATTGCAATAATGATCTTATCTACTAAATTCAAATTTGCTAACGATACATAACCATGTGTATCTCCATATAGGGGCATGTATCCCTCTAGAAAATATTAATCAGCTCAATTTAAAACAAGAAAAAAGATTAAAATGCCTTTGAACTTATTTGTGAGTGTTACATGTGTGTCTGTTGCATTCACATAAATGAGTGACACATGGGTAACACGAAAGAATTATATCAGAGACAAAGTTATAGTGTGAGAGACATTTGAGTGGGTGATTTTCTTGCGTGATAGATATCTTTGCAAATGAGCCTAAATAAAGCTATATATGAATTTTGAAAATGGCCTTATGTGCTTAGATTTAAAGGGATTATCACATTATTTACACGTTTTTTGTTGTTTCGAATTATTTGATGTTTTACAAATGTTCTAATTAGATTTGTCTACATAGTGTCACGAATCATATCAAGTCATTGCCTACCAAGAAACCAAGGCTTGAGGTATAGTTTATAACCCCCTAGGTCATGTCTTTATGGGTTTTTTTAAAAGGTCAATCGATGTGCTTTCTAGATTAATTGACCAAAATTTGTTTTTTTTTTTTATGTATTTGTATATTTTAAAAATTTTTAAAGGTTCTATCGAATTAACCCACGGGTCTTCTCCTCAAGCCCTCGATACAATCCACTTTAAAAACGGGTCTTAATGCAAATTATAGGTTATGCCCTCGCGCCGGGCTTTTTTAGCGCCAGACCACAACTCATTGCTAGTTGATTATATTGTTCATTGTTTTCTAATAAAATAGGCCAAAGGACTATTTCCCACCCAAAGTATGCTACATTTCCCCCCATTAACTTTGATAATACAAAATACTCACCTATAAGCAGTAAAAATTAACGGAACCTTAACACCTTGAAATTTTATCTCTTTTTGCCTCCTTAAACTTTAAAAACTAAAGTTTCCCTCTAACCAAAGTTTTCAAAAACTACATTTTCCCCCCTAGGGTTTCCAAACCTTCAGATTCAATTTTTTCGACGACGACCGGTGATCTCCAAGCACCTACTCTCCCTCTTCGATGGCCCCTTCTTTCGGTCATACACTTTTGACGTTGTACAACGTTGTCGTCGATGAAGACATATCGTTTTCATCGACGATGATGCCTAGGAGGGGAAGACGTCACACGGTCAGAAAGAGGAGACGCTGGGGACGAGGAGACGTCACCTGGAGATCGTCGGTCTTTGTCAAAAAATTCAATTCGAAAGTTTGGAAACCCTAGGGGGGGAATGTTGTTTTTGAAAACTTGGGTTGAGGAAAAATTGTTAGTTGTTAGGGTTTGGGGGTAAAAAAGAAATTAAATTTAAGTATATTTTTAATATTACAGATAAAATGACGATTTTACCTTGGAATCCGTTAATCGGCCTTTTTTTTAACAATCCATGGGTAGGTAAATGGGCTTTTCAAAGTTAACGAGGGGGGAAATTGCAGAAAAAGCATAACTTGGGTGGGAAATAGTCGTTTGGCCAATAAAATATTGTTATCCTGTTTTTTGTTGAATTAAAATTTTTTTTGTTATTAGATTATTATGTATGAAACATATTAAAATTAATAAAAAAATTTCAAGCAACATGATTCAAGCTATCGAATTGCATCTAATGCGATAAAAGTATTACACTTTGTATACTTTTATTTATTATTATTATTATTCTATAAAGGCACATAATGAAATTGATACATTGATCTTCAACTATAATGTTTTATAGTGTTTACCGATTAAACAATATCATATGCATTTAAAATGAATATAAAAAATAATGTGTCATCATTCTTAATCTTGGTTAGTTGTGTATTGGTTTACAGACCATCTTAAAGGATTTAACAATTTTTCTCTCATGCTTGTTAAGTGTGTTTAAAACCGGTTCATCGAATTGGTTTATGTTTTTTTTCAAAGAATAAAATTTTAGTTTAACCAATATGTTGAATTGAAACTAAACTGATTTAATGTTAACCCTTTTTAGAATTGAATCAAATAAATGCGGTAACATAACCAAAATTTTGGGTCCAATTTTGAACATAATTTTAAAGATGACATAGCATGTATACTGTACACCTCAAAATTTCTAACTCCTTTTGTATAAACATTAAAAAAAAAAAAACGGTAAATTCTAAATATCGACTTTCAACATGATGCATTGTCCCATGGGCATGGGATATTATTCAGATAATAAGTAAATTGATAATTTAAGAATTATTTAATCTTTAATTTAAAATTATTAAATCATATTATAATATATCATTATTAATATCAAATTTAATATTATCCACTATAACGGCTTGAGGACCAACAATTAAATTGTTCCAATTTCGTGGAGGAGTCTACTTCTTTTTCTCCTTCAGTTTTTGTTTTGAAGTGGAAAAGCTTGAAAGTGAAAGATTTAGAGCGATGCGAGGCGAAAGCTAACTAACTTAAAATTGACTATCATTCTCATTATGTAGTAATCTTGATTTAAAATGTGTTTCACAAATATCAAATCATCCCAAAAGATAAACAACCTCAATCCCTTCTCTATCAATCAATTTTAATGATGTATGATTGGATATCAAGATAGGCATTTTCACTTGAATTAAATTTTTTTTATATATATTATAAAAATTAATGCCAAACAAAAGCTTTTGACTTCTTAAAAAAAAAAAAAATCATTTGGTTATGAGATGAACTCAGTAGACTTCAAAAGCAGCTCCAGTATCATCTAATTTGTAGACATGGATCAATTTCATCAAACTAAATTTTTTCGATCTACAAAAGGACATGAGTACATTCCATTAATACTAATTTTAATCATGACCAACAATAAAATAGGTTGAATATGATTATACTTCACAAAAGTTTACGTATTATTAATAGACAGTGTTATATGAACTTATAATAAGGACTATTAAATATTTGATATCAAATAATTACGTATTATATTATTTTGAATTTAAAATTAACTAATTATATAGTTACTCATCATCATTTGTATTCAGTTTAGTATATATTTTAAGTGTATATAATTCTATTGATTATTGATATAAATATATACAAATATCATCTAAAAAAATCAACCTATTACTCACATAATAAAACTATGTGTATTTATTAAATTGGATACAAGAATGATGTGTCTGATTATTGAATATATTTTTTATCTTTTGAATTATGTGATTTGTTAAACAATCAAGTTTGATCCTCCAATGCAATTTTTTGGTTCCGGCCTTTGTCAACATCCCTAAGAATAAAAAAGTGGTAATAATATATAGTAAGGGGCCATGAGGAATGACATAGTGAAGCAAGCAATTAACAAGAAGACCACATGATACATTATGCACTTGTTTTGTCACCAACAAGAGCACAAGGCACGGATGGACCACAAAGAAAATATGTAAGTTAGGTTAGTTGTCTCTCCCCCAATTAACGAAAAATTTGTTGGACGCTTTGGTATTTAAACCAACTCTTAAACTGTTTCAGATTGCTTATGAAGAAATGAACTCTTAAAGTATATTTTTTCTGAAAATACCATTTTGATGATGACAAGAACACATAATAAAGTGTTTGACAAATGGATAAACTAAATAGTTTAAAAATAGTCAAAATACACTTAAAATGACTTTTCCAATTTTCAGTTAGTTTTTGTAAAAGAAGCTTATAGTAAACACAATATTTCTTTTTGTATTTGAAAAAGAAAACGAATAGAATCCTAAAAAGAATTAATAGTTATTACAAAGCTAGCTTATGCAAAACACCCACTTAACAACTTTAATGATCGAAACAAAAATTATATTGGATTGTGACATTTAAGTTGCTTTCATGAAATGAAACTTAGGATGTAAAAACAATTATCAATTCATCAAAAAGATCAAAGTATGAATAAATGACCAAAAAGCTTTGAAAAGATGCAAACCCACTCAGTAAAACTTATATTAATTTTCAAATTTAGTGGTAATTAAATAATTAAGAATCTCAGGATGCCATGTCACTCCATTTTGGTATGCTGATTTTGAGGCAACTCAAACTCCATAAAGCAAGCTTGAATCTTAACACAAGTGCCATTCTAGTGCCTCCAAAGTGGCTTTCTTATTGATAAATACCCTTGTTAGGTTAAGTTTATTATAAATTAATTACACCTTTAATTAATTAATTAATTTTCAAATCCACTTCCCTTTTGCTTTATTTTCTCAAATCTTCTTTATTTTTATATCATGAGTTTCTTTCATGATCTTGGAATATGGATGCTCAAGTTTTGGAGTCTTAATTTAGTGTCTCACAAAGTATAGGCAAATATTGTAAATGACACATGCATTTCACTCTATCAAAATCATGAAATCTTACGTGTCTTTCAGCAATGTTCTATCATATTTATTTGTATAATACCCTAATATTAATATTTTAAGCCTGCCCATATAAACTTGTCTCTTGTCTTCATCATATATTTGTTTTTTACTAGAACTAAAATTATATGTGTCAATTTATTTATACAAACTGAAGTGACAATTTATGATTAAGTAATGTGATTATATATTTTTTCTCTTATTAAATATTACTACTTTAATTTATATAAATAAATTTATATAATTTGTTCATACAAATAATAATTTTTTTTTTCACTTGTGTGTCAAGAAATGAATAATAAATATTACCACTCCAACAACACTATAGAGTCGGTAACTTATCAATTTCCCAAGTGGGGATTGGCCCATCAAACAAGTTGCAAAGTGCAAAATTTCTAAAACAATGACAAAAGAGACATGGGGCCTTGAGAATTGGTTTTGTTTCTATAAAATTGTATGTGTTGTGGCTCAACCATGAGATTCCCATTTTCATATTTAGGGCAGTGGCCTCCTACATATTTGTTGATATAATTTATTTAATATTTTGAAGCCCATTACATCATTTATTGACCCAATTTTACACATGATGTGATTCACAAGTATTTGTACTAAATAATTTAAAGTGAAAGCTCTGAATCTGCAAGACTTGCTACTTTCAATTGATGTAACTAGAGCTTCATCCGTCTGACTCAATTTTCTGCTCAATTTTGGTATTTTTTCCTTTTGTTTGCCATATAACTTGGTTTTGTGGATGATTGAGACAATTAATAGAAGAAGAGGATAAGCTTGTTCCACCATTTTCTGATATGATTTTTAAACCAATTTTTATTACCCTTTTGGGTTTGGGCCAAGACTATTTATCATGGGCTTCCTGGTAAAGTTCACACTGTTTGCCTAGATAAATAAGTAAAATAATCATTTCAATTAAGGGAAAGGTTTATGATATTTTTATGAGAGGCTTGTGATAATTTATAATTTGAAAGGAATATTTTATTTTCCATGAATTTTGAGCAAGTGACAACTAGTTATAATTTAAAGATTCAAGTATAGAACCTTTTGAAAAATGAGTAATATAATTTAAGGGTGCGTTTGATTATGATAATGTTTTATTATAAAAAATGGAAGATTATCTTGAAGGTAAATTACTTAGAAAATTATTGAGTATAAATTATTACTTTTTTTGATAAAATTTGATATATATAAATAATTATTATGATCGGTTAGAGATAATAATATAATATTAAGATATTATTTTATTTGTTATATTTTTTATGTTACTTGTTACATTGTCACCACTGATCAACCTTTTTTTATGTTGATGATACTATGTTAGAATGGTTTATACAAAACAACATTCAATCAACCTTTAAAAGAATCCTCAGGACTACATTAAGATATGATAAATTTAGAAATTTTGAGTGAATGAAAATCAAAACTATAAATGAACTAAGAAGTTTTTGTGACATTATTCCAATTATTTTTTATTTATCAACTTCTTGTATTCAAGATTTTTGAATATTTGCGCAATGACTCATTTTAATAATTCTGGTTATGCAAAAAATTTTTGCATTTAGAGCATTTGAATATCATCATAATGGTGTAACAATTTATAAAGTATTAGCTAACAATTTTAATGAATATCAAATAAATAAAAGTATTTTTCTATTACATTTGATTAAATCTAATGATAAAGTTATCGATTTAATAATAAATCATTAAAATATACTTTTTAATGAAAAATTATTTTATGTTAGATGTGTTTGTCATATAATGACTTTAATTATATAGAATGAAATGAATTTAGTAAATAATGAAAAATTCTATGCACACTTATGTACACTTACACATATATCATGTCATGTATAAATAAATGGGACTAAAAAGGAAAAAAATTAAAACTAATGTTAAAACTTGTTGAAATTTAACTTATCAAATATTAAAATCTCGTGAAGGATATGAAACCGATATTTTAGTGCACAACCAAAAAATTCTAAAACTCCTATATATTTGACTAAAAATGATTGGGAAATTAGTTTTATTTTAATGAATATGTTAGAACCACTAAAAAATTCTATTGATAAATGTTAAGAATTTACAATCCTACTACTTGTTTAGTTTTATATTGCATAATGGATATTAATTTTTATTTTTAAAGAATGTAGAGATCACAAAGTTTTTGGACTTATTTCAAGACAAATGGAAGAACAATTTAAAAAAAATATTAGACTAATAACCTTTATTGTTTATTGTAGCTATTGTATTAGATTCTAACACTAAATTATTAGAAGTTTTAGGAAAATTTTATTAGAACCTTTATCAATAATAATAGTTGATGTTAAGGATACTTTGCTTTAAATGTATCTCTTTATGAAGTTGAATATGGAAACATGACTCAACACACTTCACAACCACAAGTAAGTTCAATTAGTTTATCTAAAGATAAAATGCATTTGTGATCTATCTTGACATAAGGTAAACAACCGGTATATTCAAGTTCTAGTTTTGGTGAATTTACTAATTATATCGATATTGATTATTTATCTAAATTTTATGAGTAAAAATGATAATTTTGATATTTATTATGATGGAAAGCCATGAAAAAGTTTATCATATGCTTTCCACCATAGCATGTGATCTACTAATGTCTTTAATGTCATTTGTAACATCAAAATAAATTTTTAGTGTAGGTACTTGTGTCTTATATGACAGATTGTCAAATTTACATCCATTGATAGTTGAGTTTATTATATGCATAAAGGATAAGGTGATGACACATTTTAAGTTGCAAAATCGAGTCACTAAAGATATATTTGAAAAGTTTAAGAATTTAGATATGGAAGATGATGAAAAATGTGTGATACTGATACTTATAAATTTTAGAATTAAGTTTATATCTGTATGTATTATTAATTTTATTTTTTATCAAATAACCATGATTTTCCTCCATCATAAGTGAACTCTTTTAAATAAAGTTTCAAGAATAATTATCCTCATTAATTTAAAAAAGTTAATAAATTAATATTTAAAAATTTAAAAATTATATAATATAGTGGGATGATCCACAAAGCATGTGGGTTAGCCCACAGAGGCACCTCCCAACATGAGTTGTGTTTTGGGCTTTACACTTTCAATAGATCAGCATGGCCAACGATGCCCACCGTTTGGCAAGCTTGGCATGTCAAGTCATGCCAAATTCAACTCGGTATAGTCCACAAATGTGTCTACAAATGACATACCATCTTATTCAATATTAATAAATATTAATACCTACATCAACCTATTGTTCACATGTTTGTAGCACATTTATGAAATGAAATTTTTGGTACTATTTAGAATGTGGAATATTACACTTAAAAAAAAATTAATATCTATAGTTTTTTTTAAAAAAGTGTTATATGTAAAATTTTTTCTTGTCCAAACTCATAGAATGATATCCAATGATGTGATAAGTTACACGATAATGACTAAACACGCCCTTAATATAAAATAGCGTGTGTGTATCAATCACTCACCTAGAGGCTAGAAGCAACAACATTCTATGCGATATTTTATTCTTATCTCATGTTTACGTAGAAAACAATAACTTCTTACCAAATGAGGATCAAATAATTATTCTATTATTAATGAAATGAAATAGGAAATTAATTTTGAATTTAAATTTGAGTATAATAGATAAGACTATAATTTCACCTCTTCCTCTTATAAATATAAGGATTATATAATGGTAGAAAGGGGTGAGAAATCCCTCAAAGAGACATAAAACCTTCACTAGAGATTTTTAGCTAAGTCATTTTCAAGATATTTATTTTTTAGATACGGATAACAACACCCATAGAAACTAAATGATTACATTTTTTTTCAATGAAATGATCAAACTTTCATTTTTCCTATTGAAAAAACTAAATTTCTATTTAAGAGATTAAACTTATATTCTATCCAACAAAAATGGGGCTAACCACTAATATCTTTACATGTGTCAATGATATGAATTTTACATGTTATTATAAAAAGATTTATTGGATAATAATTTGCTAACGTGAATTCCGAATTGTTGTCATGGAAAACTTTTAGGGTTAATGTGGAAAATTTGTAGAGTCAACATGAATAATTTCAATGTTCAAAAATAGGAAAATAATCCCTTCCCCAAATTTATTTTCACAAAAACCATTAAACCTACCTAGAATATACTAAACCTCATTAGAATAAACATAACTGAGATACAATTAAATCTCATCCCATTTATACCCCCAAATCAGCGTAACCAAATGATGAAGATTAAAAAACTTAACCTAAATTTGTCCCTCTTTAAATCACTATCATCCCATATATCCAGCATTCAACACCAACTCTAAGGTTTATCTCTTTTTTATCTCAATCAATCGATTACTGATCCTGGAAACTAGCCATCTGGTTTCTTATATATGTGTGTGTGTGTGTGGTGGTTTATTTTTCAATCTCGCAGTGTGAAAGTTGTTTCTACATCCTCTCTAGTAGCTGTACGTAATTCTCATGCATCATTTTCCATTATTTTTTTTACAGTTAGTTGTTTGTTTGGTTGGGCTGCTCAATTTATTTGTTTGATAAATAGTATTTTGGACTGAGGCGTAGATTTTTTTTTTTTTTGTCTGTATACTTTCCCTCAAACCCCTTTTATTTTCGTTCAAATTTATTTGGCTTTAGTGGCCTTTTTTGTTTTATTATTAAACTCACTTTGACCATAAGATGATTTAGGCCAGCTAGTTTTGATCGAAAAAGACAAGTATTGGGCTTGGTCCACCCATAATGGGTTACCCTGACCCATGCCCCAGATGATATTAATTTATATTACTGCCAATGACAGTTGAAGGTGCATTTACATTATTATCCATAACAATTGTGGAAAGTTAAGAATAGTTAAGGCTTTAATTTAGAGCAATACTATGTGTACCCATTTTTAGTACATAATTTATGTACACAGTAATATATCATCATGTAATTAGATGATTTTAAAACATATATCATCGTATGATAAAGAAATATCCAATCACATGATAACACTTTATCTGTGTACATAAATTGTGTACCAAAAATAGATACATATAATTTTATTATTTAATTTATAAGTCTCAAAAACTGTCGCATAACTTTCTATGTGGTAGTTACGTGAACCAAAAAGAAAAACTTTCACTTCTCCTGTGTCTTTGTTCCCAGTGTTACAAAAAAAAATTTAGGTACAAAATTTGCAATACATCAAAAGCAAATTGGGTTGTGGAAACATAATCGTCAGACTTTGGATCATCACCAAATTTGCTTCATCATCAAATCTGCTCAGATTATATTTTGGATATGTTGAATTTGATCTTGTTTAAATTTCCAACAACAAGATGGGATAAAATGATTTTCCAATATTTTTTTTAGTTTTATTATAAAACACAATTAATTGTAAAATGGTTTCAAAAATTGAATTGGTTATGTGAATTATGTTTGTCATTGACTATGACTTTGTGCAATATCCCTCCCCAGAAATACTACCCACCGAAGGAGAAATATTACAAATTAATATCCGGAGCGTTTATATTATTATTTTTTAAATACTTTAAAATGAACGCATCACTAAAAGTGATTAAAAATTATTCTAAAAAAACTAAAAATCTGGAAACGAACAAAAGATGTATATATCCCATATGAAAACTCATTTGAAACATCTAAGATCATGGAGTAATCATATACATGTCTATAGATACAATTATACAACTATCTGAATAGGGCCAAAAATCAACAGTATCATATGCATGTAACAGAAACCATAGGTGACCAGCCCCAGCCTAAGTCTATTTTCGTTGACCTGACCTTGTCTCGCAGCTACCTCGATCACCCGTACCTACAATCATGAAAGAAAAGGAAGTGAGAGATAAGAACACTTAGTAAGGGAAAAAAATTAAGTAAACTATCTTCTTTCCTATTCTAACTCACTCTCGAGACTCAACCCCACATCATAACCTCCATAAGAAATCGAGAGGATAATCTAATTCATTTTTTACTATTTGGGTCATACTTTTCCCAACTGGTGTCTATTTGATACTTTCTAGAAGCTGACTATTGGGATTTAGCACTTTTCTAAGCTCAAGCTCTCTTCCTTTCTCTCATTACACCATTTTTGAATCTGAATAGTGCTCTACTGCGAGCGGACCCTACTGTGGGTCTATGTCCTACTACGGATGTGTCTTATTACAGACGTGCCCTACCGCGGGCGGTGTAGTGTAAAGTGCCCCCTCATAGTTCATAGCATGCATACGTGCATTATATCTTACTAATCTTGTTTCCATCTAAAACTATTCATAACTCACCAGACCATACTCTTGGGACGACCCCTGAATCTTGAGCCCCAAATTCATTTTCTTCCTTTTCTTGCTTTTCTTCTTCTTTTTTTCTTTTTCTCTCCTTTCGTTCCTTTCCTTTCCTTTCTTTCTTTCTTCCTTTCCTTTTTCTCCTCCTTCTCTTTCTTTTCAAAAACTGTGAAATATTGTTCACAAGACTGTTTATGTGGTAGGGAAGCCTTCTTTTTCATACAATTTAATAGTCCCAACGGTTTTTAATTCATACTAGCTATATATAGTTGAAAAGAGAATTCAAAGAGCTTTCCAACAAGCTATAATAGCACTTATAATTCATTAGATAAGACAGTCAAAACGTGAGATAAAATTAGTGGTAAAAACTGTCTTTACTGTTTATTTGGTAAAGCAGTCTTTTTGGTTCATATAATATTTAACAAATCCAAACGATCTCTAATTCATACAAGTTATATATCATTGAAAATAGGATTCAAAGAGCTTTACAACAAGCTATAATAGCACTCATGATTCATCAGATAAGACAACCAAAACGTGAGATGAAATCAGTGGCGAAAAACTGTCTTCACTGTTCATTTGGTAAGACAGTTTTTTTGTTCATGCAATTTAATAGTCCAAATGGTCTCTAATTCATACAAGATATATACAATTGAAAAGCGGATTCAAAGAGCTTTCCAACAAGCTATAATAACACTCATAATTCATTAGATACGACAGCCAAAACGTGGGATAAAGTCAGTGGCAAAATTGTAAATATTATCCAACTCTCTGCCATGAACAAAATCACACATATACATACCCCAAATGGCAAAACAACA
This sequence comes from Mangifera indica, assembly GCF_011075055.1. Classification (NCBI taxonomy): domain Eukaryota; kingdom Viridiplantae; phylum Streptophyta; class Magnoliopsida; order Sapindales; family Anacardiaceae; genus Mangifera; species Mangifera indica. The sequence goes on from NC_058146.1 coordinate 6,499,748, forward strand.
TTTGTCAACTTCAAAATCATCATTTATAATATAGATCCAAGGAACCAAAAGCATAAAATATGAAACATATCAAGGATAATACCCCTTACCTTATTTCAAGCTAAATCTTTACAAGTTGGCTCTCTCCTATTTGTTTTGCTTTCTTTATCACTAAAACCACTTTAAATCAACACCAAAACACACTAACATATGAACATAACATGCATATGAACATAGGTAAAGGAAAAGGAAGGAGATCTTTTGGCTACCAAGGCTTCTAAAGTGCTTTTTTGTTTTCTTTTCTTATTTTGTCTTCCAAAACCCTTTCAATTCCTTCATTTATCTTCGCAAAACAAAAGAAAATAGCATGAAGAATGTTGGCTGCTAGAATGGATGGGAAGATGATGGAAAAGCCTTGAAGTTTCTTTGTTCTGTCTTTTGTCTCTTTATATATATCCATATCTTTTTAATATATATATAAGCACACACATACAAGTGAACATATATATTTAAACTAGAAATATCTCGAAACAGGTCAAAAGACATAAATGCCCCTAGAACGTACCTGAGGGTATTACACTTTGATTGTCAATTAGAGTTGTCATTAAATGTGTTCAAGGGCAAGAGAGTCAAGTTATTCTAGTGTAAAAAAGTAGTTTTGTTGAGGCTAATGGTGATATAGATGGTAATGACCAAGACTTTGAGAGAATGGAAGTGAAGGTAGTGATAGTGAAGGAGATGAAGAGTACGAAAAATATAGATAATTTGTTGATCAAGACTTAACTTACGAGTATGCCAGTGAACTCCACTAGTATAGAAAATTTGTGAGAGAGAAAGATGGCTAGCAAAACTACAATTTGACAAGAGTTAAATGATAGGGAAATGGTCTTGATGCTGAAGGTGTACGATAAAATCTCAAGGCAAGGAAGCTGAAGAGTGAACAATACTATAGTTCATATGATGGCAACAATAACACCACTCTCCAAAGGTACTGTCTTTAAACAAAAGTGATGCTACACTTGACTTTTTAGCATGATAATACTTAAACTTATTGTGAAAAAACAAACTTTTGTAAAATGACTTAAATACCTTTCATACAAACACAGCCAATGGAAATGTACAAAAGATGTCTATCAGAGGTGATATTTAAAATATAAAGTGTGTATGAAAATTCAAACATCTAATAATCATAATAAATAGTTTGAGAATATCTTATAAAAAACATAAACATGAAATTGACTATTTTGTCCTCATATCGACTCCTTGCTTATTGACCTCACATTGCAGTCATCATCCTCACCCATTACACTTAATTCTACACATTGATTACTTAGTCCTAATATACTTAAATACTTATTCCATCTTTATTTTGTCATCAGGAGTACACCTTTAGACTTTGAACTTAAATGACATGGAACTCACGCCTTAACTTGATTTCTTTAGAAACACGTTCAGTCCCATTCACTGATGACTTTAACTTAGTCATTTAGGATATAACTCTAGATCTTAGACTATGATAATTCCCTATATGTAATGCATGCGAAAATCTGGTGGTGAAAGCATTTTCATTATTATTCTTTTTTTAAAAACAGTTTCCTCTGTGTTGATCAATCTAGCTCGAGATTGGGATTCGATACCTTGGTCATGTGAATTGCATATTGAGTAATTCCTTTCCTTACACACACTATTGGACTATTGTGCTTTGAAAGCAAATACAAAAAACTATAACGAGAAATCATTTCTTCATGGGTGTTTTAAAAGATTATAACTATAGAATATGTCCTACACATATATACTAGATCCTCATTTATCCTATATGATTAGGTCCTGCACATGCTCAACGAATCAGTAGCTACCTATGTGTCTTACAAGATTAGTTTCAAAACGTGGCTACACTATAACTTTGGGAAAACATGCATAAAAACTCATCTCAAGAAAAAAAACTATGCTATAATATGTTTTCATGTAACTAGTGTGCATGTGCTCAAGTCACTAATATAACACATACTCGTATCTAGCTTTCATCCTTATGTTAACTTTCTTTCATGCCTTAATTTGTATGTGCACTCTTTTGGCATGACTCTGTACTACTACGTACCCTATACATCCCTACAAACGATCAGTGCATATATACATTGAACATCCATTCATTTTATGTTCAAATGCATTGTCATATATCTTAGGTAAACAAGCATGCATCCCTTCCTCTTATTCATGACTTCATCGTTCACAGGCATATTTTACCCTGACTTAATGTAAAACAGTGCATGTCTTCTATATGGTTATATATGCTTGAGTCATAAGCGACTACTTTCTTCTCCTTCATGGTCGTACGTAAACCTAGGGGTATATTTGTCTTTTTATCTCATGAATAGTTATACATCCTTTTATATTATTTTTTAGCACAACCTATTTTACGTTTCATAAATGATTGTACATGTTCTCAATTTGGTCATCAACCAATCGTCAACATCTCTACCCTAAATGACATGCAGTCATGCATGTCTTTATGCATGATTGTACAACTCATAGGAAAATAAAATTTTACGTATGTCACAATTATGCCTATCCTTGAGACGGTCGTGTTTATGTGTCTAGAATGTTATTTCTTGCATACATTTGCCTAGTTTTCCATATCAACCAAGTCTAATAACTTTACTAGGGTTTGTTGAGTTGTATCCTATTATATTAGGAAGGTTATCAGAGCATATCAGGATATAATATATATTTTTAGGGATTTGATTTGATTTGATTAGGGATTTGATTTGATTTATTTCCTTTTATACCTTCTCTGTAATTGTATATATTATAATGTTCACAATTTTTTTTTCGACGAATCCAATTTCGTTCTCTACTGTTTCTCCGATCATTGTGCTTCTGTCATCTTTCGATGATCGTGCTTATACCAGTGTGATCAGGATTCTCTCACCGATACATCCGTTAAAGTAGTATCATTGTTCTTCGTTCTACATGCCTACACGCGCCACTCGATCTCTTGGTATTTTTCGACATCGATCTCCTGTTTCGACGATAGTGCGATAACACCGCCTCATCCGTTGCACTCAAACGTCGTCAACAAGTCCTTCTGTGATGAGCTTGCAGTCATCTGACGCTAGAATCTGCTGCACACGTCAGTCATTTATCTTCTTGAAACACGATCTCCGATCTACTATTTCGATGCACGTGAAACTACACCGCCACTGTCAATCGACTCAGTATAAGTCGGTGGTCAATTCTATTGAAGACCCATCTTCATTGGTTGCTCTATGCACCATCGGTGATGTCACCAAATAATTTCTCCTTTATTCATGTATTCCAAAGGCTTTGTTTCACGATTCAATAGTCTTTTAATCAATTTGTGCACCTCAGTTTCTTTGGATCTTCACTTTTCTCCAGAAAGCTTATTCTGTTCTCTGATTCGTAATTCACCATGTCCATTAAAAGCTTCAAACCAAGTGAGTGTAGTGGCCATGGAAATCGACCAAAGTGCAGTTATTGTAACAAATGGGGTCACATCAGAAACAAGTGTCATAAGCTCTATGGTCGCCCTCCTCGAACTGCTAATATTGTTCAGACTTTTGATTCTCCTACTAACTCCTCTAGGGTGCAGTCTCCACCATCTTTGACACTCACAGGTACTGATCTTGAATACTATCTCCGATATTAGAGCGTAAAACAATTTTTATCTTCTGTTGCTTTGATTGTTCATTCGGGTAATTCAATTGTATGTCTTACTCACTCTTCTTCTTCCGAGTCATGGATCCTTGATTCTGATGCATCTGATCACATCTCTAGTAACCCTCGTCTATTCTTACTTTACTAAGTCTACTTCCTTATCTACTATAACATTAGTTAATAGATCTATCATTACTTCCAAAGTAGTAGGTTGTGTTCATCCTCTTCCACTCTTGCCTTTGGAGTCTGTCTTTTACCTCCTTGACTGTCTATTTAATCTTATTTCTGTTAGCAAACTTACTCGTTCCCTAAATTGTACAATTACCTTTACTAATGACTCTGTTCTTATACAGGATCGTAGTACGGGCTAGATGATTGGCACAGGACGTGAGTCATACGACCTCTACCAACTAAATCCACCTGATTCTGTAGCATATGCCATCATTGAGTCTCCAACGCTTTTTTACAATAATTTGGGTCACTCTAGTTTATCAAAACTACAACATATGGTCCTTAGTTTGTCACATTTATCATCCTTTAATTGCGAGTCTTATCAACTTGAAAAACATACTCATATATCCTTTCCAAGACATGTCAATACTCGGGCTACATCACCTTTTGAATTAGTCCATTCTGATGTATAGGGTCCTAGTCGAGTCGTGTCTGTTTTAAGTTTTCAATATTTTGTTACATTTATTGATGATTATTCGCGTTGCACTTGGTTATTTTTAATGAATAATATATCTAAATTATTTTTTATTTTTGAATCCTTTTGTGCTGAAGTTGAAACAAAATTCTCTACTACTATTTGTACACTGCGTAGTGATAATGCTGGTGAATATTTTTTCGCTCCCTTTACTAAATTTCTGGCATCTAAGGGCATTCTACATCAATCCTCTTATGCTCATACTCCGCAGCAAAATGGAATTGTCGAATGTAAAAATCGACATCTTATTGAAACTGTCCGTACTTTACTCATTCATAGTCATGCACCTTTTCGTTTTTGGGTTGATGTTGTTCTTACTGTTTGTTTCTTAATTAATAGAATGTCTTCTTCAGTCTTGTAGGATCAGGTACCTCACTCTATTTTATATCCTAATCAGTCATTGTTTCCTCTTCAACCTCGTGTCTTTGGATGTATGTGTTTTGTTTATGACTTATCTCCTGCTCGAGATAAATTGTCTGCTCATTCCATTAAATGTGTTTTTCTTGGATACTCGCGTCTTCAAAAAGGTTATCGAGTATTCTCCTACTACACGTCGCTACTACCTTTCTGCAGATGTTACATTTTTTTAGTCTTCTCTTTATTTTTCGTCTTCTTCTCAACTAGACAAGTCTCCTATTACAGAAGTTCTTCCTGTGTCTTATATTGTTCCCCTGATAAATTCACACTCTTTGACTAACCAATCTCTGACTAGTGCAGATCTTACACCCACTAATCATTCTACAGGTGATGACCTTGCTTTTCCTTTAGGTGAGACAGTCTCTCCAAACTCGGTGTACTTGCTTCTTACTCCAGAATCCTCTATCTCTGTGGTCTTACCACCTGATGATCAATTTTCCATCGCTATTCACAAAGGTATGCGCTCAACTCATAATCTTCATCCCATCTATAATTTTTTGAATTATCATTATTTATCTTCACCATACTATGCCTTTGTGTCCACTTTATCTTCTGTATCTACCCCTGCTACTGTTCATGAGGCATTATCTAATCCCGGATAGCAACAAGTAATAGTAGATGAGATGTCTGCTCTACATGCTAATAATACTTGGGAACTAGTTTCTTTGCCTCCTAGTCACTCAACTGTTGGATGTCGGTGGATCTATACTATTAAAGTTGGTCCTGATGGTCAAGTCGACAGGTTGAAAGCGCGATTGGTTGCTAAAGGATACACTCAAACATTGGTTTGTAATAATACCTAGTGCACTTGCTTCCTACACTCAAACATATGGTCTTGATTATTATGAGACTTTTTCCGATTGTTAAATTTGCCTCTGTTCGCCTATTTTTCTCTATGGCTGCCATTGGCCTTTACATCAGTTAGATATCAAGAATGTCTTTCTTCATGGTGAACTGCAAGAAGAAATTTATATGGAGCAACCTCTTGGTTTTATTGCTTGTGGGGAGTCTATATTGATTTGTAAACTCCATCGTTCTCTATATGGCTTAAAACAATCTCCTCGCGCTTGGTTTGATCGGCTCAGTATTGTTTTTCAAGAATTTGGTATGCTATGAAGTGAATCTGATCATTCAGTATTCTATAGACATACTCCACACGACAAATGTATCTATCTAGTGGTTTATGTTGATGATATTGTTATTACAGGAAGTGATCAGAAGGGTATTGAGTAATTAAAGAAACATTTGTTTAGTCATTTTCAAACCAAAGATTTGTGTCCACTCAGATACTTTCTTGGTATAGAAGTCGCCTAGTCTAAATATGGAATTGTCATCTCTCAAAGGAAGTATGCATTGGATATTCTGAAGGAAACAGGAATGTTAGATTGCAAACCTATAAACTCTCCCATGGACCCTAATACTAAGCTCTTACCTGGACAGGGGGAGCCACTTGCAGATAATGGGAGATATCGAAGACTCGTTGGAAAACTTAACTATCTCACCATCACAGGACTAGATATTTCTTTTGCTGTCAGTGTGATAAGTCAATTCCTTTAGTCTCCATGTGATAGTCATTGGGATGCAGTTATTTAGATCTTAAGGTATATTAAGAGGACACCTAGAAAATGATTGTTATATGAGAATAAAGGACATACTCAGATCATTGGGTATTCAGATGTTCACTGGACAGGTTCTCTATCTGACAGACGTTCTACTTCTAGGTATTGTGTATTAGTTGGAGGAAATCTAGTATCATGGAAAAGTAAAAAGCAAGATGTTGTTGCCAGATCTAGGGCAGAAGCAGAATATCGTGTTATGGCCTTAGTCACTTGTGAGCTTATCTGGTTGAAGCAGTTGATCTAAGAATTAAAGTTTGCAGAAATATCATAAATGTCATTATTTTGTGATAATCAGGCTGCTCTTCATATTTCCTCGAATCCTGTGTTTCATGAAAGAACAAAACATATAGAAATCAATTGTCATTTTGTAAGAGAAAAGATTCTATCCGGTTGTATCTCTACAAGTCATATCAGTTCAAATGATCAACTAGCGAATATACTTACTAAATCTCTTCGAGGGCCTCGAATTAATTTCATTTGTAACAAGCTTGGTGCATGTGATTTATATGCTCTAGCTTGAGGGGGACTGTTGAGTTGTTTCATGTTATATTAGGAAGGTTATCAGAGCATATTAGGATAGAATATATATTTTTAGGGATTTGATTTGATTAGGGATTTGATTTGATTTATTTCCTTTTATACATTCTCTGTAATTGTATATATTGTAATGTTCTGTACTCTGAATGAATAAAAAAACAATATTCTCAATACATAGGGTTTTTATTGCAAATCTGACACAAGGTAATTTAAAACATGCATCTTATAGATAATACCATTCTAGTCTCAAGTCTACACATTATAATATTCACTAAACAAGTCATACTCCTAGTCTTCAAACGATTTGTAATACTAAAATCATAGAACAAACAAAAGAAGCAATAACAGAATAGAGACGAACTACATCCTTCCTATTCTACCATTTAAGTGACCATCAATCAACCATATTCACATATAGGTACAAATATGCATCCTTTTAATCGTTAAAAACCCTTAGGATTTCAAATATTTACATCATATTCATCATTAATGTTACTCAACTCAAAACAGGTTTGTAAAACAATGAACAACATTCCCTTGTTCTCCATGCGAGGCAACTTGCTGCAAATTTTCTCTTTGCAGCTCACTGGAACGACACCCTCCAATCACTAAAAATATGCTCTACAACAAGAATTTCTTTCTATCATAATATTGGATAAAGATCAATACACACATTATTGCGATAAAAGTGATATCCCAATGATAATGTGCCATATATAATTTTTTTTCAAACTAAAACTAAATGCATAGACATACACTCATCTTGTACGATCACGCATTCTATTAAAAAGTCATACGTGACACATTATTCACATGTCTAATATGACATTGAATGAATAGACATACATTGTTTATGCATAATTATTCATTAGCTTAAAAATTACCTTGAGACATATATATATATATATATATATATATATATATATATATATATATATATATATATATATGAGTTTTACAACAACTTCATCACATCAAGTGAGAGGGAAGAAGATGAAGTGAAAATGGGAGGAGAAGATATATGAAAACTGAGCAATGTGAACCTAATTTTACTTTCCCTAAATTCCATGTTAATCTGTCCTTTGAAAACCCACAACAGTTCAAGGATATAGTGACCAAAGACCGTGTGAAAAGGATAGTTTAGACTACGTATACCATATGCAAGAAGATAAGATTGTTGTAGCATGTAGTGTTAAGTATGTCCCTTACACGAATATGCTTCATTTGAGAAGAACAATGGTAAGTTTATTATAAAAAAACTTACATTGAAACCCATATATATTCACTTACAGAAATAAGAAAGTTACAGATCATATTATTAGTATGGTAAAGATAACTCTTGTATTAGACTTAGAGAATCAGTACAATTAGTTAAGGAAAAACTAAAGGTTGATCTACATCTAAGTAAATGTATGAGGGCTAAACAGAAAATGATTGAAATTATGAATAGGATGTTAATTATGACTATCCGAGAATTTGCGATTATGCGTTGAATTGATAACATATACTACAGATCATGGATTACAGAATCAGACCGGACCATCACTGGCTAGCCATTGAACCAGGTACTGTAGCAGTTTCTACAATGCACAAAACCGTTTTTAATTAATTTTTGGAGTAAACTGTGGGCGAACCGACGGTTTAATGATTTCATAGTTTACTCCAGTTCATCCTGGACCGGTTTCTATAGACGCTTGATGTGGTTGACGACAACATGCATTAATATTTTTCTGCCAATGCTTCATTTCCTCCTTCTCTCAATGGTTTCTGCTACTTCTTAGAGCTTTCTGCTACATCTTGGAGCTTTCTACTGCTTCCTGGAGCTTTTTGCTGTTGGGTTCCCTTCCTCTTTGGCTGCATTTTCCTGTCAAGGAGCTGCTTTTGGGTGATGCTTTGGATGCTTTCTAGTATGCTGCTTCTGTCTGCTTCAGCCAAAGTGTGCTTTCGTGGCCTTTTCTTAAGCTGGTGCAGCACATTGAAGTCACTTTTCTCTGCCTCTCCTTGCCTGCGCTTGAGGATTTTGGAGAAGCCTTGCCCTACTGCTGCTTGTCTCCTGTCCATTTACCCTCTTCCTGCTGCAACTCTCCCTGGTTCCTTGCCAAGTTTTCTGCTGATTTGTTTCTGAATTTTCCAGATTTTCTTGGGTGCCATGTCTTCTTCTAGTCGCCTAGGCCCAGTTGCCTTCTGCTAGTCTCTTGGTGGCTGCTTAGGATTCTAAAACTCTGGTTTGACCAACCGGTCAAAATGATCTGACCGGTTTAACCAAAACCAGTATTCACAACGGTTTATGTCCGGGTCCGATTATTAAAACATTGCTACAAATGACTCTAATTAAGCTATGTGTTAAAAGGTTTTATGTATGCTTTGATGCAATTAAGAAAGGGTACAAGAAGGGTATTCAATGTTTCTGAAGGGAAAATGTACGTGTGCGTTTTTGGTTGTTGTTACTAAGGATCCCAATAACCAAATTTATCCGGTTGCATGGGCCTTGGTGGAAGGTGAGAACAGGAGCAGTTGGACTTGGTCCATGACTCTTTTGAAAGACAATATTAATTCTGCAAATGGAGAAGGGCTCACTATTATTTCTAACCAACAAAAGGTAAATGATCAATTCCCAGACTATTGTTTGAGTTGTAATGTATTTGCCTTTTTTAATAGAAAGTTTAAGTCACTTATGATTCACTTCGACCTTAGTTTTGATCTAAGCTTGTTTATTTATACCTTTTGTGATGTGATCTAGTCTTTTCTTGTTCCACAAAATTCTAGTTGAACTCTGACATTAGTCTTAAGGAGACATTATTTAGTAAAAGAGTTGTAGTCTTGTACCCGTGTTGAAATGCACTTATGAAATGCGTAGAGTGATTGCACTTATATATTAGTTTTGATATAAGTTTGTTTAAAGTTTGTGCGGCTAACTAAAATGATTATGTTGTTGTTTGGATGGTGGGATATTGTCGTGGAATATATGAAGGAAATTTGTAGTCTTCCACCCAGCTGAGATGCACTTATGATTGCACTAATGATCAATTTCACTTATGAAATGCTTTGCACTTATTTATTAGTTTTGATCTAATCTTGTAACTCTTCAGACGTTTATTACTTGTTTGAATAAAGAATAATCCAGGCTGTAACATTTTTAAAATAATATCCATGTTCTTGTTTCTTTTGATGGACAAAAAATCATGTATTCAAGACCTTTAATTATGTACAATTATCTTGCTTATTGGGGCTAATTTATTACTATGGATTGCCACTGGATTGTGTATTGTGTTTGCTACTAAATTTTATTTTTAGCACCTTGATTGGTGTAGTTAATTACCTAGTTAGTAAATATGGAAACTGAAAAAAAATAATACGAGAATTATATAGAAATAATACAATGAATAATAAAAAATATATTGATAAAAAAATGATCATAAAATTCACATACTAGAAAAATACGAAACATGTATATACAGATTTAATATGACAGATCATCAATAATATATTTTTTAAAATATAACAATATTAATAATAATTTTAATACTTTTTATGAATCTTCTAATGAAAATTAATATAACAATTCAAATGTAAATTATTTAATTAATTATTAACTTTAATATAATATAATATATAATCAAAATTCAAATTTCAATAGACTCCGTGGAGACCTAAACACAAGATACATGTTTGCAATATTAAAATCATTACAAAACTAACATAAATTAATCCCAAATTATTGTCAAATAGACTTATATGATTGATAAAATACCATAAAGAGCACAATGTTAAGCACTTCAGGTGTTTGAGTGTTTCTGTGGAGTGTGAATTTTCATATAGGGGAGAGAGAATGGAAAAGTAGGGATTATGAATAAACAAACTGAGTTTTTTTTTAATGGATGTGACATTATCGTAAATAATTAAAAATAAAAGAAACAATTTTATACTCTAAATTTAACCAAAAATTTGAAAATATTATAAACGTAAAATACAGCAAATAATTCACGTTTAATATGAGAAGAATATAAAATACATATTTAATATATTTTAGATTCAAAAATTATTCTCAACGTGTTTAATATATGAATTAAACTGAAACACAAATAATATGCATTTTTACCAACTAGGGTTAATTGTTGTTCAGCTGTAGAGGTTATATTTTTGCTTCCTTGGATGTAAGTGTTTGCACCGTAGCAGCTGATGTCAGTTGTAGAGCTATTAGTGCCTTATGTAAAACATAGAGCCCGTGGAAGGCGTGCTTTGGCAAATTGCTTAAAGATCATAAATGAGGAAGACTCCGATCACTATTTGGAACCGTGCAAAGTCGATAGGAGTCAACCACTTACATAAGACACCAAGAGGCAATGGAAGCAGAAGATGCACAAGCTGAAAGTGATTTGGTGACGGTTAATATAACACCCAAGTGTACATTCTAAAGGTATTTTAATTGTTTTTAATTATTTAAATTTTTTAAAATTTCATTAAAGAGTTGATGAATTTTCACTTCTCATCATAAAGAATAAATATCCGTTCAGTTTATTTAAGATGTTATAAAAAATAAACAATCATTTTAAGACAAGAAAGTAAATTGTACGTTATGAATGATTGTACATGATAGAGATACAACTCTTTATAGCAAAAGTTATTGAATAACCATAATTCCAAAAGAGGGACAACACAATTTAAGCGCGATAAATTGCCACGGAAGCCTGTGCATAAGGGATGCTAGGCCGTTCATGGCAATCGAATTGGAAACTCTATGTAAAAGGTCTCAAGTTTTGGTAATGAAAGTTCACATACCCCCTACATATTTTCACAGAAACTTTCAGTGTTAAAGGGTTAACACTACGTCATCCGAAGGATCAAATCATCAAAATTAGAGCTTGAAGATAAGAAACTAACGGAGGTCAAGTAACTAGAAAAATTTATCATCCTTACAATTGAAAATTCAAGGTTGATGTACGTTGTAATATGTTTGGAACTTTTAATCTTGTTATTAACGTTAAATCTCTCAGGTAAAGACATTGGCGTGAACACACACACACACACACACACACACACAAGATTGATATATGTTATGGTGATCAAATGATAAAATAAGAGTGATATTAGATAAGATTTTGGGATTGAGATTCTGCATGTATATGAGAATGCAAAAGATGTATATGGGATGATAAATTTGACCTAACGAGGTTCACTGGAGAATTAATTTACTACATAATGATGTAAATATGTTTGTCAAAAATCTAAAATTTAAAATTACAAACATAAATTAATGTCATTTAATAGAGAAGAACGATCATTCAGTCATATTGAGATAGAAGATGATGAACAGTAAACCATTCATGAAGATGTATAATAGTAACAATGTGATAATTAACAAACAGTTGTTACAAGGATTGTAACGCCCACACATGCATGAAAATTAAGAACAATCATGCATTAAAGTTGTATGCACTAAGATGTACATACAGGTAGTAGCCATAATCTATGCGAAATCTAAGACAATAGAATGTGGGAATGTGGCATAATTAAACAGTGTGATTTAAGGCATGTATTGAGAGATAAGTTTATTGAGAATTAAATTGATATTGATGCAGTCATAGACAATGTGGAAATGACTAAAGATTAATTCATGCTCATTAATTATTGTTGAGTTTATAATTTTTCTTTAGAAGGTATTTGTCTTGAGAGAGGTACTACAATGAACCCTGCAATTGTTCAAAAGCATATTTTGCAATTCGATCAAAGTGTGACATTGTTGACAATAACCTAAGCGAGACATTCAATGCTTCTATAATTGAGGCAAGGTTTTTGTATGTCCTTAGTAAGATTGAAGACATTAAAGTTAATGATGAATAGAATTTCTTAAAAAAAGGAGCAAGATGGAGTAGGTGACTAGTCAGACCATTTTGGTCGTTTCTTCTCCTCCCTAAATACAATTTCGCTAACAGAACGACACTTACACGATATAACACTGTATCCATCACAACAACAACAAAAATCATCAGGATCTAACATTACAAATATGTCTTATAAAAAAAAAAAAGAACCAAATCTATACTCATTCATTGCCATATTTCCATCTAACTTAAATTCCATGCTTAAAATAAATCACAATTGATCCACTAACATGATTTACATGTATACCCACCCAAACAAATTACTCAACGTTACTAAATCATTTCACATAATTATTATAACACAGAAACCAAAATCTCCTCCTTACCTTATTTCTAATCTTGAAAAATTCAGTGCAGAACCCTTTTTGGCTCCCCTAAAAATCTCTCTGGTCGCTAGAAAATGATTTACAATATTAGTTACAATTTTTAAGAAGTAAAAATGATAATGGTAAAATGGTGTATCGCAGAGATCGTTTCTCTTTATAAAAATTTAAAATCAAATAACTATTAAAATGGTTGTACATCTTCAATGAATGGTTATTTAAACTCTTAAATTATTTAATGTCACACGATATTTATATAATCCACCTAACATGATATGAATGAGTATGCATTTTTAATGCATGATCGTTCAACAGACATAAATCACATTTTTTTAATATTTAGTCATTTTTTGCATACCTAAATATCAAATAACTCATAAATAAATCAAAATGATCTAATTAACCTTTTTACGCACCTATGGTGTTACACGTTAAGCAACAAGATTTGTGCATGCTTCAAAGAGTATGAAACATTTACTCCACCCGTTGAAGCATCATTGTCATATCATATCATAAGAGACCTTGACTCTCCATGTGTCATCCATCCCTATAAAAAGGCAAATAGTTTATGAAATCCTACTTGCACTCTAAACAATAAGGGGTGCTTATTATATGGTAAAACTTATTCTAAATTAAACTCAAGGAACAACACTAAATAAAGCAACAAGTTATAAAGACAATGACCAGGAACATTCTCACTATAGCGTAGCATGGGGGTAGCAACCCCTAGTCTAAAGAAAAGGACCATTTAAATTACATTTCGTCCTTATCTCTTGTTTATATAAAAAAATAATAACTTTTATCGTATCGAAATCATATCATTACCCTATATCTACTAAAATGAAATAAGACTTAAATTTTAATTTTAATTTGAATGCAACGGATAGGACTATAACTCTATCCCTTTCACCTATAAATATAAAACATTCTACAAAGGTTGAGTGGAGGCAGTAAGGAATCCTTTAGAGAGACAAAAAACCTTCACTGGAGATCTCTGGCTAATTTTTTCTCAAAATATTTCTTTTGTAAACATTATAAATACTCTATAGGATTACGTCCCCATAAAAAAAAAAAATGCAATAACTGTGAATGTGAGCTTTTAAGCAATAGACCAAATAACGTTTAGAAATATTTTTATTACTTATTTATTATTTCTAATTCACTCCCTTTGTTAATTAATGCAGTATAACTATCCCGTGGTTTCAATCTTCATTATAATTTCAATTCTCATTATCATAGTCAATCTTATACAATATTTTAAATTGTGTATTTTTGAATGAGGATGAAAAGTCACATCAATAAAAAGATTTTTCAAAAATTCTATGAAACTTCAAATGAAATTTATGAAAAATTTCATCAATGTTATAAATTCTCTCAATTCTCCAATAATCGAACTGAATTTGAGAAGTAATGGGTGGTTTAAAAAGAGGATTAAGAAACTAATTAATATATACAACTTTGGTTAACATCTCGATACGTACAAAAACATGAACTTTAGTGGTAATCTTGATCAAAAAGATTAATTAATTAATTAGAACAAAAAAGATATGAAAGAAGATAGACTTGAGGCTTAATAGGACAATATAGAGATATCACATAGGTTAGACCGGCCTAAAGTATGCTGAAAAAGTCTAACGTGGAAGAACACAATCCATTACTATAGTGTGTCATGCTAGGTCCGTAGGCCTTATGAATCATGCCACAAGCCTAGCCTTTCGACCTGTAGGCCGATCTAGCCTGATATTGTTCATGTCGTATTAAAAAATAATAATAAATAATACTTTTTATGCAGGTTGCACTGCTACTTGCAGCCAAGCCAATAGCCGTTGGGCCTTTAAATTTTTTTACTTTTTTCTATATAAACCCACCCTCCCTCACTCTCTAAACCACACACATCCAATTTAATTTCTCAGTCCTCATTCTCTTTCTATGTTCTCTTCTTTCAATCACTTTCACATTCAATATTTTTTTTCATTTAATTTTAATATTTCAATTTCAATCCCAATTTCTTTCTATATTCTATTCATTCAATTTTTGTATTTTTTTTTTTTGTACTTGGTTTTTAATAGAAAAATAGATTTTAAAAAAATAATTATTTAATTTCACAAATATAAATTTCCTTTCAAATTAATACAACCAAGGATCATAAACTATAAATCAATCCAATCACACTTTATTTTTATTTTCAAATGATATAAAACATTTTCTATTACTAATTGTCATTTCTAATTAAAAGAAAATTTTTTATTTTATTGATATTGTCGTGATAGACTTGTCTTTGTAGCTTATCCTATACTTGAGTCAAGACAACTATATTTCATATGTTTAGTTAACAAGAAGAACTAAGTAACTCACATGCATGACCTTCAGATAGTGTCACTCGTAATATTTGATATACCTATTGTTGCCACCATCCCCTTAATGTCAATTAATAACATAATTTTTTTGTTTTTTTTATTTTGTTAATTATTATTTTTCCTTAAAATATTTTTATAATAAAAAAACTTAATTTACTCTAGAGAAGGTGCACAAATGATTGAGATGACTTCACTTTTGCAGAATCAATTTATCAAGAATTGGTGCAATGTAAACATTGTAATATAGACCATGTAAGGTCTATGTTATAATGTTTATGTTGCACCAATTTTTGATGAATTGAGTCTACAAAAGTGAAATCATCACAATCATTTGAATACTTTTCATTTAGAATATATTAAGTATTTTAATTGTTAAAATGTTTTAAAAACATAATAATTAACAAAATTGTAAAAGTAAAATAGAAACTAAATTGTTAATAAATATTAATGAAATAATGACAATATTAGATATAGAAATAATGCAATAAACATTGTTTGATGATCATCCATGCAAGTTATTTCATTCTTCTTGGTGGTTGAGCATATTAAAAATAGTTATTCTAGCTCAAGTGTTGGGTTAGTCAAAAAGACGTAATTAGAGAAGACAAATTCATTATGGCACAACAAATAAAATAAAAAGTTTTCTTTAATTAGATACGATAATTAGTAACTAAAAATAATTTTATATCATTTAAAAATACAAACAAAATGTGATTTAGATGATTAACAAGCAATTTATGATCATCGGTTATATTAATATAAAAATGGGTCGGCTAACGTTTAGGGCACTATAAGGCACGACCCTATAAATATAGGCTCATGCTGTAGGTTTTCTCATTTTTGTAGATCAACCTGATATAAAACCCTATGGTTGTGCAAACCACAGACCCAACAGAGCCCACTGCCATATCTAGGGCAACCCATTTAACCAACGCACTAATACAAGGTAAAATTTATGTTAAATGAGGCTTTAATTAATTTCTCAAACAACCCTAGCCTTAAGATTTTATGGATGGGGAAATACAAATTAATATTTTTGTCGAGAAAGAAGATGACAAAAGAGTTGCCGGTAACCATTTTATTGGAGGAATTAGAAAGAATTAATAAATTAAAATTTTGCGTGTTTGAACTAATCATTATCATTAGTAGATAATAATAGTAATTGAAAAGATTTATACTTGGAGTGCTTACCTAATTAAATTTGCCGATGGGAAGAAACATTATTAGGGCATATGAGAATCATCAAACCCTAAAAATTTAATAATCATTCTCAGAGCAGATGAAATTCACCCTCTTCAAGTACTAGTTGTAGATTTCGTTTTTACTTTCTTTTTTCAATTACAAAATTAGATTTTATTTCCTAAAGATCAAATTCTTTATATCTCTCATTTCTTTATACTAATAAAAATATCTCTTATTCCATCATGTTTTTCAAAAGAATATTAGTTTTGTTTAATTAAATAGTTTTTGCTTTAAAAGGCCATGACAAAATTTCATTTGAAGTTAGGTCATCACACGTGGACATGCAAGTTGAGGTATCCCTAAATAATAGATTATAACCTCTAACTAGATCAATAAATATAACAAAAACAAATATACCATATAATTCAACTCTCTTCATCTCTTAATTAATTATGAGTAGCCTTATATACACAACTATATTATCATATGATTTTGTGTTATTTTATCTCTAATTTAAAATTATTTAATTATGTTATAACATATCATTATATATACACAAATTACACTTATTATTATACATATACTTTTATTGATTATTTATTTTCTTCGTTTCCTCCCTCAAAAATGAGTTAATTAAAGCGTTCAATTGTGTAATACTTCACATATCCTACTCCTGTTAATTATCACACCGTGCCACTTTCCTTGCACTTTGATTGGCCTTGTGGCTCCATTGTCAGCTATATTCCTTGGAACAACTATTACTAAAACAAGATAAATTAAACTTCGTGCTTGGCAATCTCAATGGATTGGGAATAAGCCTTCGTAACCCTAGAATGGTAGCTCCTTTGAGAGTTGAAGAACTCTGTCCACTTAAACTTCTAACCTTGTTTTTCTTTCAATGCAGACTCCAGTCGCCACAAAGGAAATATCTATTGCTACACCACCACAGAGCTGCCATCTTCAACCATCTCATTACCATTGTACAAGTCTTTCTGCTTGTTAACTCTCTGAATCAATTTTTGTCATTAACATCTAATATATAACAATATATACAGTGTACATAGGTGCCTTGTTTTGTGCTTTTTATTTTAAGTAATTGTTAAGCCACATCCCTTGAGAATTAAGTAGGGTGTAAATAGATAAGCGTGATGGAAAACATTACTTCCTGAACTAGAAAATTGCCCAATAACACTTTTTAAAACACTAACAAGTAGTATTAAATCTCCAAGTTTTAAGAACAATTCCACCCAAAGTCTTTGGGGTGGTATTGGTTTATATGATTCTAGTTTTAACTTTGATAAAAATTTTATCCTTAGAGGTTTAGATATGGGAAGTTAGTGTTAAGTGAAGGGAAAGCAAGTGTTTGTTATGAGTGTTATTAGATTGATAATCGAATACGTGACTAATTAAAGGAGGATTACCGAGAATATTAGATTGATTGAGAGTCAAATTCAGATGAAAAATCTCAAATACCACTTTTCAAAGGGAAATTGAAATTTTTACCTTAATTTGGGTATGCGTATACATTTACACCACACTTTTTATACTCTAAACATTTTTACCACTTTATATATTAGAATATCTAAATTGCCCTTATTTTTAACTTTGAGAAACCAGACAAAGACAACAGTATTATTTCTTTCTTTTTATGCACTGTAGAGAGAGAATCTGTATAGATATTTAGTATCAATATTTAAAACAAAATTTATATATATGTGTGTAGATAAGATCAAGTGAATTTAAAATTTTTGAATTCAAATTTTTTAGATTAAATCTACAAAAATTTTAAACTAACTTGATCTTATCTTCCTAAATTTTGGTTGGCATTAATTTCATATTGAAGCAACACATGAAAAGATAATCCAAGAAGCCACCTATAAAAAACATGCACTGATGGCCTTGGTGTTCAATATGCGAAAAATACTTGTCCCTTAATATATATATGACAGAGAATATTTGTACAGGAAATATTACAGAGAAGCATACAATATTTGTAGGGAATACTTTCAAATGCTTGTTTCCTTCAATCATGTGAATGTACAACAAACTTTTGCAATTATTTGCAACCGTGAAGATCATATTATATATAGCATAGATATATAACATATAAGAGTTAACATATATAGCTCATAAGAGAGTTAACATATTTAGCAAAGATTTGTATGAAAAAAATTATGTGAGCAATTGGCTGACGACGAAACTTTTGTTAGATTTGCAGTGGCGAAGTAATAGCAAGACAACCAGTAAGATTTCCATATAAAAAAGAAGTATAATTATATTGTACCAAATTTAATTTAATATGAATTCAATTAAGTAATTCAATGTAAATTACAAATACCAATTAAATTTAATTCGATCTGTAATTCAATATAAATCACCGATTAAGTAAATTTAAATCTCGATTAAATCTCAAAATATTGTTAATTAGCTAATTGTTACAATTTTAAAATGATTTTTTTCATGAGAAAAAAATGAAATAACCTAGAAATGGTTGGCAGCACCAAGAGGTTGGTGTTTCCGCCAACCTTTTCCCAAATTGTTTAATTTTTTAAATGTTACTCAAGAAAAAATTCATTTTGCCTGTCACTTATACATTTTTTTAATATGTTACTCATGAAAAAAATTCATTTTAATAATGTTAATTCCAATTTTTTTTATTTCAATGTTACATTAGTTGATGTCAATCATGTTAATTTAATAATGATAATTCAGTTTGTTTGATTAATCTTTTATTAAAAATGATTTTCTTTCATTAATATAATTAACAAATTAATATATTTTTCAGACATTTGCAATCAACTATCAAGAGGGAGCGTATAGATTTCATGATGCATATAGATTTTAAGTGCACATGTCGCTTCAAACAAAGATGGATATTATGACTATAATCAGGAATAAACTAACATTTACTCAGAGAGCTATTTTTCAGATAACCTGTTTTGAACACTTATTAGATTTGATAGAGCCACAGTTTAGTGTCATTTTTATACAATCAATATTACTTCGGATGATTAACTGTGGGAACCAGACAAAGAAATGTGGTTCAGAATAAATGGTGTTGAGTTTGATTTAGCCCTGTGGAGTATACACTAGTCACTGATCTGATTTTCAAGGAGGACATAGACATGTCCAACTATGTTGAATGCACAGGGACACCTGACTAAGAGAGGAATACTTCCCAAGCATTCACAAGTTATTATCCCATGAGAAGATTAAGCACGTAGTTGGCGATCAAATTTGGAGAGACAATAACGATGACACAATGAAGTTTATGGTATTGTATTATGCGTTTACGAGATTATTAAGGGTGGACAATAGAACAAAAATACCTTATCGTTTTTTGTATTTAGTGGACAATCTATATGTATTTAGTCGATATCCATGGGGGATGGTGACATAGAATAAAACAATTGAATTGATGCAGAAGGGTATCAATAACAAATATCAATATTATGGTGAACACTACCTACCTTACACAATTCCTCTCCCACTTCTTAGTTACAATATTTTGGAATATCTCATTACTTTCTAGATAAGTATCACGTAATGAATAAAGTTAACATTCATCCTAACGTTTGTAAATATTAACTATAAATGTTATACATTATGCAATATTGGATTTATAAGATAATTCACAATTTATCGTCTTATATCTGTCTGGAAGCAAATGATCAAATCTCTTATATCTTGAAGTGGAAGACAATTGTACTATTGATATGAGATGACATATCGATACTTTGGGACGTCTCCTTTGGTAAGTTGCTCATTAGTAGATTTATATTTTATTATTTCATCTATCATTTTATTAATTTTTATAAATTTCCTTCATGTTCCAAGAAGGGATTACAACTATATTACATCCAACTAAGATTGAGCACAACTCTGAGTAGCACATCTAGGCTTTGGAGTTTATGGGAGAATAGGCACCATCGACATTATCAGATGATGAGTCTACAAATTCAGACGATGATAATGATACCCTATCAATTCATCCTGTTACCTTTCAGGTAACCTCTAAAAGGTCTTCACAATCCTCAACTACTAGGTCATAAGTCCCCAATGTCCCTATAGCATCCCCACTAGTACAAGATTTCCCTACCCATATTGCCAGCCCTTAAGTCTCCACCACTTTTCTATGGATATCTCCATCACGAAGGCCCCGACCTATTATTCCTAGGATGTCTCGTATTAGAAAGACATCCCTTCCACAGGTGTCGTCCTTTTACACTATACACCCCCGAGAGTCACATAGGGCCTCTGATCATGTACGTGTATCCCCTCTATGGATGTCTACCTCTTGTGCCTCTCATCCTCGAGAGTACCAAAAGGAGAAGCCTGCAAGACACTTAATTCATATGACATCATACAATGGTATATCATATGCTCATCTTTAACAGATCTTAATAGAACATGGAAGAGGCATCAACTCTCAAATGTAGCAATAATTAGAACAACACACTATGATAATTCCCAGGGAGTAGGAGTAACATACATTACCAATTTGTGGAGAGATGCAGAGACAAACATTAATGTTTCATAGAGAGATACAAGAGCAGTGACAACAACAAGCATCGATGTTTCGTGGGCAATTGGAGGAGCAACGACGACAATAGGCATCAATGTTTTGGAAGGAGCTACAGGAGCAGTGGCAACAACAGGTATTGATGTTTCGTGAGGATATGCAAGCGCAGTGGCAACAATAGGCATCGATGTTTTGTGGTAAGATGTAAAAGTAATGGTAACAACAAACATCGATGCTTCAGGGAGAAATATAGGAACTGCAATCATCGTTAAATAATTGAATTACGAGACTTAAATATTCCTATGTTCAAGCATCAAGATTAGTATAGGTTATTATTCACTATACTTTTTATTTTAATTAATTGTATTATAAAATAATAATAACCATAATTTTTTTCCAGTTAGACAACTCATCGGACGATGATGTTTAATAATAAGAACAGGACCAATTGATAACTATTCAAAAATTGACGACAATCAAAAAAGTGTTAGCATTCGAACATATGCTATAAAAAGGAAAATAGTTGGTAAGTCCATTCACAGATCTAACGAAGGCAAAAAAGAACAAACAACCCATACTTGAGGATCATCCTTTGGACTCATAATTGGCTAAGGCCTACTAAGAGTTCTTATTATGGTACCATCGTGCGTCAAATAATGACAGCCGACTTGTCTTTCTTGGAGGACCAACTGGAATGATAGCCTATGTGAGCAAACCATGGTGGACCAAAATTGTAACTCTAAAGTAATGGTTGGAAAACACGGTATGCACCCTTCCTTTTTATTTGTTCATATTGGTCATCACTTTCAACTTATGGTCTAACTTATTTATGTATACAACACATCAAAGTTTTTATGGGAATATTCTGTAAATCTTTTTCAGATGGTAACTGGATAACTGTTTTGACCTAATTCGTTGCATTTCTCCCACAGTGCAATGATGAGTTCAAATGGTTGGGTGCAAATATAAAATGGCCTTCATTTTTACTGTGAAATATTTACAACAAATATTAATTCTCTAAATAAATTTAGCAATTTTTGTCTCTCTCTCCCTTGTGTCCAAATTGAATCATTTATAATGACTTTCTCATAGGTTTTATTATTCAATTATGTGTTTTCTCTATTGAGGAATTTTTTCATGCTACACATATTCCTTTCTCACTTGAATGTTGAGGAAAAAGAGAGAGATAGTATTCTCTTTTTCTGCATGAATTACATCAATAGGGTTATTTTGAAAAAATAAAATATTTTTTTTTATTATACTTTAAGATAAGTGAGATATATGTATACCCAACTGAAAAAATGGGTAAAATTTTCAATTTTTCTTTTTCAAAACCCTGATAGTAATGAATTATTATATTTTTATTTTGCCGTGCATGATATCGTACATATATTTAATCAATTTGCAATGATTAAGATATTATTTTTTGTGACCTAATCTTACCTTTCATTATCTGTCAATTGTGTTTGCCAACTATATATGCACTATTTGCCCATTAGTTAGCACACTTTCTAAAGGCTGCTGCATTTTCTTAGAATTATCTCATCTCTTAAAATGCTTACATAAGAAAAATTAATAATTATATCTCTAATTTTAATTATGAGAATAATATTGTTTTTACTTGAATGTTCAACTTATGTATATTAGACTTTCATCATATAATTATATTCTAAATTTTGAAATTTATTTTGACTGATTGAAAAAAAAAAATCTTTGAAATTTGAAGAAATTTGTCATCATAAAAGTTGAAATTTGAACAAATTTCTAATATTGAATTGTAGACATTAAATAATTTCCATAAATATATGTAATAAAGATATAAAAAGAATGAAGAAAAATTCGATAAGGTTTAACCTCCTTTTAACTTTCAATTATGTGGCTGATATGAGCCATTGTATTTCGAATCAGAAAATGTCAAGGCCAGATGCTCTTTCAACAATGAAATTTACCAACAAAATTTAATTGCAGATGAAAAATTATGGAATAACTAAGAATTAAGAAAGTCTCCGTTGGCATTCTTAAGTAAGTTTTAATTATTTTTGTAATTTTTTTTTTATTTCATTGACTTTGAATATAAATTTTACAAATGATCGAAAAGGTTGAGGTTTAATGGTAGAGAAGATAAAATGAAAAAAATCAAATTGAATATGATAGCGTCAGATTCAACCAGCTCACTAGTGATTGCTGACTTTGCTTATTATTCCATGTGTTATAAAAAATTAGTTCATAATAATAATAATAATAATATTAAAATATACAAAAAAAAAACAAATACTATATTCATTTATAATGAGTACCAATAATATAATAAAACATCATCATTGATACTCAAATTAATATTCATTATAAATATAAATAACATTACTCTTAAAATATATATGTTAAATTCTCTTATAATCATTTGTATTTCTTAAAAATAAACGTTTTATATTGAAATATATTTATTTCTATAGATAGATTTTTTATCAATAACTTATATAAATAATTTATAATTTGTATAAAATATATTATAGTAGTGATAATAAATTAAATAATTAATCATAATATCAACTATTATATAAGATAAAATAATTTTAAAGAAAAATAGTATTCAAAGAATTTTTAACATGGTTTGGGTTGATATTCGAAAACTTAAATCCATAGTATGTTGTCAATGAAAAAATATATCCAAAGAAAGAAGTAACTTTTTGGACAAAGATCCTTGGGACGATATATGGATTTCTAGGAGGACTTTCCACTCTTTCTGAGAATAACTCCTGACAATAATTGTTTTCTTCCTATGTGAATGTGTCTGAAATTCTATATATGTGCTCCCTTTTATTTGTATTGACTTTTCATATTTATGTAAAATTACATTCAAATAATTAAATCTACATATTTATAATGAGCAAAATTATGTATACTCATTTTGAATATAAAAACAGGTATATATTTATATATATTATTATGTGAGTAGGTGTTATATGATTCTTATTTCAAAATAATCTAATCATATGATGATATATATTAAGTATATATTAATTTATATACACAAAATGAGTACGCATAATTCAAACATGAGATTAAGATTTAAATATATTCTAATTAAACCAAAATAGAATAATTATATGGCCAAAAGACTTATTCCCACCCACGGTTTAGTGTAAATTCAAACTTTCACTCACTAACATTCAAAAATTCAAATACTTATCTGTCTATTAAATTTCACTGTTACTATCAAAGATAAAATCGTTTTTTAAAGATTTTATTTAAAGAAAAAATTTTATCTCTTTTTTTCTACTTTAGTTTTGAAAACTCACAATTCTCCCCTACTCTCATATTTCTCAGGTTTAAAAACTAACTTTTTCCCCCAAAGTCTAGGGTTTGCAACCTCCATATTTTTCCCATTCACAGTTGCCCCCAACCTTTTGAAAAATCTCAATTTCAAACCCCCTTTCATTTTCAACTTTCTGCACATGCTAGCGACCTTCTCCAGTTGACTCCTCTCCTTGAGACCGTGCCTCCTTTCCCTTCCAATGTCAAGTCAACCTCTCTCTCCAACGGAGTCTCTTTCCCTTAATGAGATTGTAACTCGATAGCTCTTCTTGTCATAGCACAACTTTCGTCCGTCGTCAACATCGCATATTGCTCACATCTCTTCATCAGCTCTTGAGATGTCTGAACGCATTCCCTCGATGATCCTTCATTGATGACGTAGAATACATCTTCATACCTGAAGATGACCTTTTTGTATCCAAAGACAAAGACATTAGTAAGGAGAGAAATGGGAGGGATATGGATGCTGACAACTTGGCCTAGGTAGAGGAAATGTTAGAGATAGAGGGAGAAGGTCATTAGCGGCAATAGGGAAACTAAATCTGAAGTGGGTTAAAACTGAGATTTTTCAGAAGGTTGGGGGGGTGGCTATAAATGGGAAAAACATGGAGATTACAAACCTAGACTTACAAGGGAAAAGTCAGTTTTTAAACCTGTGAAATATAAGGATATGAAAAAATTATGAGTTTTTAAAACTAAGGTGAAAAAAAAGAGATAATTTTTTAAATAAAATCTCTAAATGATAATTTTACCCAAACAATAATAATAAAGTTTAACAAACAAATGAATATTTGAATTTTAAAAATTAATGGATAAGAGTTTGGATTTACAATATACCTTGAGTGAGAATAAGTCTTTTGGCCTAACTATATTGTTGATATTAAAGAGATATACTACCTTGCAGTGTTAATCTCCTTAATTCAGAGTAAAAAATTTATCCACGTCTTTGGTCGAATGACAGATAGAAGATGTATTTAATCTAACTATAGCTAGTAAGTGCTGATTTGTATAATAAGCTTCGTATAACATTTGTTAAATATTTGTGGATATGGTTAAACCATTCACGTAATATCATCTAACATATTTTAAAATTTAAAAAAAATATATATATATCCTATATAAAAATATCATGTTCCATCGCAGCTTTGTCTCAAGTCGAGGGAAATAAATATGCAACTTAGATAGGATTAATTATAATCAGAAGCAATAAAGAAAGTTTGGTGAAGTTCTAAACAAAAATTTAATAATATGAATGGCTATAAGTCATAGTCATCTTTACACTTTTGAGTTGCTTTTCCATTGTCATCGTGGTGTCACTATGATCCATTTTACTCTTAATTTAATTATTTTTTTAACTTTATTTTTTTTCCTGTTAAGAACTACATGTTATACACTAAGTCTTGTTGGTTTTACTTAGTTTTAAATTTTAATTACTTTGGATTCCGAAACTCATCAGAAGCTTTAAAATTTTCAATAAATTAACCCAATTTAAAAAGGGATAAATTATCTTGAAACAATCTAAATATGATGAATGTGAATTAGAAAATTTTATATAAGAGGAAAATTAGTACCAAATATTAGACCGTAATAATTTTTTAATATATTATTTACACATGCATGCATAACTGGTAAGATATTTTGAAATTGATAAAAAACAAGTATTGAAATAAAAACTTTGCACAAATCAAAATTGGTTAGAAACTTATAAAATTGATATTTTGGATGTCTAAGGTAGAAAGTGTTATAATAATGATATATTTTAATATAATTAAAAATCATTCTATCTCCGTTCGTGATCACTTAATATCATTATTTGTAAATAGAGGACATTTGGTTGAGGGGTAATAAAGATTATTCCAAGAATTTATTTTTTATTAATTATATTACTTTATTTATTACCGGTCGTAATATGATAAGTAATATAAAAGGAAATCTAATTATCATATTTATTTTATATATTTAAAAATTATTAATATAATTTTGATTTTATTATAACTATATTTTTATTTATTAATTTTTAAATAAAAATTATTTATTTTTTATTAATATAATAAATAAAATAAAAAATATTTTAGAATAATTATTAATTAAATTATCTTTTAATTTTGACACAAGTGCCATCTCTCCAGGCTGGACCCTACTTAATTTTTGTTCAGCATGTGGGCTGGTTCTTCTAGCCCTAACTATAAAAATATTGCTAATTAAATCAAAGTAAACTTCAACCGTACACCCACAAAATATTCTTATATTCTTTGAATAAGTGAATACTTTTATCAAAGAAAATCTTTGTCTTCTCTCCAACAAATTGACAACACATATACGATCCGTTAATAATATTCTTCTCAATATGGCCCAACTTTTTCTCCTTATAAATAGAGAGGCCAACCAGCACATTCTTACTTGCATTCATTCATTTCACCTTGTTCATTTCTCTCCAATCTCAACAACTTAAGCCTCTCTTAGTACTTCATTCAAACTTGCTCCTTCCACGGTTTTGTAGTTATGGAGATTCGTCGAACAACTAAAGAGAAATCAAGGTTTTTGGCTCGCGCATGGAGCTGGCTTAAGACCCTTTGTTGCAGCTTCAGGGCCAAAGTTATTGAGTTTGCAAAGAGCATTGAGGAACTCGGAAAAAATGATCCAAGACGAATCATTCACTCTTTCAAAGTGGGGCTTGCCCTCTCAATGGTCTCTTTAGTATACTATACCAGGCCCTTGTATAATAGCTTCGGAGTCGCCGGCATGTGGGCCGTCCTCACGGTGGTCGTTGTGTTCGAGTATACCGTAGGTAACTGCATTAAATAATCAAAGCGCGAAATATTTAATGAAGTCATCGATTTGATGATGTTATCAGATTAATGTTAATTATTGTCGCAGGTGGAACCCTAAGCAAGTGTCTCAACAGAGGCTTTGCAACATTGTCAGCCGGAGCTCTCGGGTTCGGAGCAAAACATTTGGCAAGCCTTTCTGGCAAGAATGGCGAACCGATTATTCTCGGAATCCTTGTCTTCTTACTAGGTCAACTTTGTCAAATACTTAAAATATATATTTTTTTTTTAATGAAAGAAACTATAACAAAAGACAATGACAAGAATTTTCTAATTCTTAAAATTTTTAACATAGAAAATAAACTTTTAACAATATTTTTTTCTTGTTAAAATAATAAATTTACTTAGTTTTAATAAAAATAAAAATAATTAATCACCAAAATCATAAAAATAATTCTTATAATAATTGGATATCTATTCACCTCGCTAATGTCAGTTTTCTCTGTGGTTATATATTTTATGACATTGATTCTGTTTGGTTTTTCGTTCATGTAGCTGCTGCATCTACATTCACTCGTTTCTTTCCAAAGATTAAGGCGAGATATGATTATGGAGTGTTGATATTTATACTAACATTCAGCCTGGTAGCTGTTTCTGGGTATCGAGTTGATGAAATTTTGGTGTTGGCTCATCAAAGATTCACAACAATTTTAATCGGCGGAGCAACTTGTATTATTGTATCCATTTTCGTTTGTCCAGTTTGGGCTGGCGAAGATCTTCACCATCTTCTTGTTTCCAATTTAGAAAAGCTAGGAAACTACCTTGAAGGTATTAATAATATTAATATTAGTATTTCAATTTCTTCTAATATTTTTTAGTAAGATTTTAATTAATTATGTACAGGATTTGGAGGTGAATATTTCCAAAATTTAGAGAGTTCTGAAGAAGTTGTAGTTAAGAAAGACAAGTCATTTCTTCAAGGGTACAAAAGTGTTCTCACTTCAAAGAATACTGAAGATTCTTTGGTGAGTATTTTTAATCTAATTTATTAGATATCAAATCACGTGTTAGATCAATTTAATTAATTTGTAACCATGTGTTAATCTGAATATTCTAATTAATTATTACTAATTAATATGATTATAATTAATTTGCAGGCAAATTTAGCAAGATGGGAACCTGGACATGGGCGTTTCGGGCTTCGTCATCCATGGAAACAATACTTAAAGATCGGAGGTCTTGCTCGACAATGTGCTTACCAGATTGAAGCTCTTAATGCTCTTATCAAAAACTCCGATTTTCAAGTATTATATGACGTCCTATCTTCCGTATTTTTCAAAGTTAACAATTAATTTAATTTAAAATTATTAAATATTTAATTAATTATAATTCGTGACTTCTAAAGTTTATACCTAAACTGTGAAAATTAAGTTTGAATGTTTATTTTTATATTATGATTAAATCCCTAAAAAGATTTTGCACTGTCCTGTACTAATGCGTCCTCCACCAAAAATAAAAAAAACTACGCACATTAATTAATACAATTAACTCCTAATAACATGCATGCGCATTAATAAATTAATTACTTTTGATTCATCTACCTAATTAATTAATTGTTAATGTGTTGCTGCAGATTCCACCAGAATTACAAGGTGAAATTCAACAACCATGCATAAAGATGAGTGCAGAATCAGGCAAAGCCCTGAAAGCATTAGCTTCATCAATTAAAACAATGGCTGATCCATCGGCCGCAAACCCTTTTGTCGAAGCCTCGAAAAATGCCATAAAAGATTTGAAAGTAACTCTCAAAGCTGCAAACTTAAGCACAAGCAATATTGTAAATCTCCAAGAGATCGTTCCAGCTGCAACACTGGCTTCAATCCTAGTCGAAATCGTTAAAACCGTCGAAAAAACTTTCGATGCAGTGAATGAACTGGCAAATTTGGCTCATTTCAAGACTGTGGAAGCAACAGTTTCACCTGAGTTGAAGGTGCAGCCTCGTGAATGGCTCCACAGAGGAAGTCTGCAGCCTGTTTTAGATGGAAATATCAGTAATCATGTTGTTATCGACATAGATAGGGCGTTGGATTCTGGGGAAAATTCTAAAGAAAATGATGGGAATATTTCTAGGGAAATTTCAAAGAACAGAGAAAGAATTTAAATTTTGTAAATATATTTTGTTAATAGAATGAATTATGACTGATGAGGTCTAGGGTTTGTTTGAAAGAATATAATATTATTAACAAAACTTCCCTTTTTGATGATAAACTTTCTATTGTTGTGCGTAAAATTATATGTACAAATTAATTTATTTATATAAATTATATGATTAAATAATTTTAAAGTGAGAGAAAAAAATACACAATCATATTACTCAATCATATATTAACATGTTATTTTATATGAGTAAATTAGCAAATATTTTTTGTAGGTATAATTGTATTCTTAATGAAATAGTAAAAGAAAAGGAAGTGCATTTTGCTGCTATGAATCATAGTCCTATGTAGATTAGTTTCTATTGCTTTTTTATTTGTTTTTGTTTTTTTTTCTTGATCTTCATTTTCAATTATGTCAAAACAAAAGAACCCACAAAGGAGAAGGGACGTCAACTATATATATTGATTTTTTCCAAAAGGTTAGATCAGGTAGCTTGAAGTTGAAGAAATAATTAATATAATTAAGTAATAATTAGATAAGAAGATCAGAGACAAAAAAAGGCTTGTTGTGGTTTATTTACCAGTTTCACCTTATAACAAATAATTAATTAAATAATGAAAATTAATGCTTAGTTTGTCAATTTTTTTGATAATTAAGGAAGTAAATCAAAATATGTTACATGAAACATGCTAAAAAAGAGAGGAGAAGAAATTGAGAGTTGAATGTTGAGGTGTTTCCCACTTATTAAACTTTCCACGCAAGATGGCATATTGTTTATTGCATATATGTTAATTACTAGTGGAATTCCTAGAAGGGCATTACAACATTCCCTTCAAAAATTATAGATAGTGTTAAACATGTGCCCTCGTTTTAAGTCACATAAATATAAAACCTAGATTATAAAATTATAAGATAATAAAAAAAATTCTAACCCATCAATTTAATCAAATTAATAGAAAAGACTGATAAAAAAATAATTTATACACATTAGTTTGTAATGAGACCTAAAGGATGCAAACTAAATCACTAAAGGGAGGAGATCGGTTTAATACTCCCCACCTTGAACCCTAATATAAGATTATATTTTATAAATTTTATTTACTTCTATAATATATATAGCTATAAGTGAAAAAAGGGAAGTAGCCAGGAATTTTATTTAGTGGGGACAAAATATCAAGTTAATTAAATTTACAATAAAATATATTTTTATTCAATTCCCTTTTAATGGGATCTTATGTCTCGTATCAAATATATTTTAAATGGATGCAATTGTTAATTAAAATATAAAATTTATTCCCACTAATTACACTACAACTATGCCCCTTGATGAAAGTACAATACTAATTAAGTTTAAATGAAATTTGTATAAAGAATTTTGATATTATTGAGTTAAAATATGACTATAAAAATATGATAGTATTATAATAATAAAATAAACCTTAAACCTATAAAAAAATTAATAGCTACATAAATGGGTTGAGTTGGGGAAATGATTTCCCATTTGGGAATCACCAATTTCTACTCCTCTTAAAAATTTGAAAATTGGAGAATAAAATAAAAGTGAGGTATAATAATTGTGGAAGTTCTTACCATTGCAATGCTTAATGAAAATTCTTTTATATATTGATAAATGAAGAACTTTTTATGTAACTTCCCTGTCTAATTTCCTTGCATTAATTTCCAAGCCTCTTTGTTAACTGGTTAATTAATTGGTCTCTTCCCCAAAAACCAAATGAAAAAACTTGCTTTCTAAATTTAATATTATGTATAAAGAAATTAAGATTAAATTTAAAAATTAAAATAGAATTTGAAAATCAAAATGTCTCATTCATCGATTAAAAATCTTTGTTATAGTTAGGGACAAAATCATCATTTAATAAGAAATTTTAAAAATCTAAAGTTTTTTTACGTTTGCCCCTCTCAGCTTGAAAATCTCACAATGCCCCCACTTAAAGTTTGAAAAATCAAAATTTTTTTCATAAGGTTTGTAAACCGTCATCGGAGACGACAAACTTCGTTGTCTCCTGTGCCGTTGGGTCTCCCTTTCCGCTTAACTCTCCCTGCCGATCACTTTTTAGCCATCGACAAAGCCCATCTCCTCTGACGAAGACAAAATCGTCTTCGTCAGAGAGTCTTCGTCTCGAACAAAGACTATTTCGTCTTCATCTAAGATGAAAACTACCGTCGGAGGTCTTAGACAAAAATGACATTGTCGTCTGAGACCTTCGATGGTCGTCTTCTTCTCAAACGAAGATGATTGCATCTTCATTGGAGGAGATAGGTTTCATCGGTGGCTGGAAAGTGATCAGCATGCAGAGTTAAACTGGGAGGGAGAGTCAACGCCACTTGAGATAGCGAAGTTCTCTAGAGGAGAAATTTTGATTTTTCAAACTTCAAGTGATGGTATTGTAAGATTTTCAAGCTAAGGGGGTAAATGTAATAAAACTCTAGTTTTTTTGGTTAAATAACAGTTATACCCTTAACTCTAATTGAAATTTTTAATAAATAGATAAGACTTTTAGATTTTTAAATCTAATAAGTGTGACATTGAGATAGCACCTAAACTTAGGTGGGAAATAGTCCTTTGGCCTTTTGATTATATATAGATAAATAAATAAAGCGAAGCATGTGATGAGTAAGCACGACAGACATGGATACTCTTAAGCAAAATTAAACTAGTATTTTTGGTCAGAAGCTGCTTTCCCGAATTTTTGATTGACCCACATTAGAATTTGGAAAGCTGAACATTCCTCGGTTTTGCTTCAATTTGTTTTTCTAGTAAGTAATCCTGAGATGGAATCACTATGGCAATAAGTTATATAAATGCTCTCATGGGATAGTTTGAGAGGGAAAAGGAAGATTTCAAATATAAAATGAGTAAAAATTTAAATTTTCCTTAATAATATTTTAAAATTAAGCTTTTAATTTATTTTATGTTCAATCATTAGACTCGTCGTTTTATATATTTGGTTTGGTCAAGCCTACCTCAAAAAGGTAATCTAATTTAAATAAAATTTTATCGTTATCTAAAAAAAATTATTATGTAAATGTTAATTAGTTAATTATTTATTTGTTCTCTCAAGGGCTTGATGAACTTCATGAGTGGCAACTCAATATTAAAGTCCAATTTGAACTCAATTCTTCCCAAGACGAGCCAAACTCAAATTGGTTTATGAAGAGCTCGTTGGGCTCAAGGCTAGGCTCAAGCTTGACTTTTTCAAATTGAGTCAAATTCGAGCTAATTCAAGCTAAAACTCCGTTTGATTCAAATTCATCCTTAATTGTAATCCCACAACTCAAGCCACTTTAGAAAACTAAACATTCTTAGGGTATGTTTGGTTTAGATAATTTTTCATTATAAAAAATGAAATATTATCACAAAAATATATTATTTAAAAAATTATTGGGTATAATATAATACTATGTTAGATAAAATTTGTATACATATATAATTATTGTGTTTGATTAATAATAAAAAATACTAAAATATTATTTTACTTCACTACCTTTGAAAGATTATTATATATAAATCAATATTGTATATTGTTAAACTAATATATCTTAAAATAAATATTTGTTTAGTATATTTTCTCAAATATTTTTCATCTTAATAATATATTAGGCCCTTTTATGTTACCAAATTATAAAATTAATTAGTTAAATTTTTTTTTTCATGTTGTTATCTTATTGTCAATATATTTTTCTTACAAAATCTCCAAGTTACTTGTTATTTTAATTTAAAATAGGATGTTTTTGTCCAAAAAATAATAAATAAAGATAAAATTATAACAAATTTAAAATTATTTTGATAATTTTTTTAATAGTCATATTATTTATCATATCACCTATGGTAAATTAAAAAATACCAAATTTTTTATTATTCGATAAACTAATCAAAATAATATTAATAACAAAAGATAAATTAACGAAATAATAAAAATTATCTCAAACCAAACGTCTTTTTAATATTATCATATTCATTAATCTTAGATAATATAATTAATTAATATATAAGATATTTGTTTAATACAAGATCAAGTCTTGATCTATTTAAAAGACCGATCTAAATTTTTTCCCAATCTGAGTGGTTTCACCAATGGTCAAGCTAAAAAAAATAACATTATTAAAATAAAATGACATTTTTAACTTTCCATAAATAAAATAAGTGACAGAATGATGCTAACAACCTGGTCTTCATCTACTCTCTTAGAGTATTCCACAAATTGTTAGTCGACAAACCCCAACCAAGTTTTCCTTCACCAATACAAATAACTTTAAAAGTGTTATTAAACTTTACAATAAGAAAATATCAAATTCTCTCACTAAAATTTTTTTGTTTCAACAAGAGTGAAATACACTCTTCTATAGTACAAATTTATAGAAATCTGAAATTAAAACTCTCTTAAAGAAGGTATATAAAAGTTGAAGTATAGTACAATTCAATATATATAATTACAAGAAAGTGAATCGGTAATGGTTTTTATTAGAAAGAAAGATTGCAAGTAAACAACTCAAAAATGTTTTGCTCTTTATTGTATGAAAATTTTAACTTGCACGCTAAGTGAATTTGATTGGGTTTATATATAAAAAACCGAAATAAAAATAGTCACTATTTATCAATCTAGTTGTAATAGAATCTTAGAAAATGCATAATTTAGTCAACCAGATATATTTTGATCAATCAAATATAATATGACACTTTCATGGCATCTGTGCAGCACTAACATTAAAAATTTTATCACTTAAATCAGTCAATTAAAAAGGAATTAATCAAATTTTAAAAACTAAAAACATGGCTTTTATATTATCCTGCACTCAAAATTCAGCAAGCACAATCGGCCAATTTAGTCAAGACCAAATTTTACAGCACTTTGCCTCTTGAAGTTTCGAAAACTCACAGTTTCCTCCTTAAAACTTTGAAAAATGATAATTTAATACATTTTTCAAAAACTTATTCAAAGTCATTTTTAAGATATAATAATATAATTTATTATGTTTGAAAAATGATACTATAATCTAATAATTTGAAAATTATGAAAATAATTTTTTTATAAAAGTTTTCGCAGACAAAAATTATTCTAATAAAGACTAAAACCTAAAGATTACAAAAATATCTGTTTAAATTTGATTTTTTCTTCAAATCTTATAACAAAATCTTGCTAGGCCGAGTTCCAGGGACTAATCTTGAAAGAGGCTCCAACAAAGCTACCATCGAAGCTTTTCTCTTATGCATCGACGAAGCTACTTCCTCGATTGACGAATGTTTCTACTCCATATAATGTCGGACCCCATCATTAGGAGAATCCTCAAAAGGCATCTGTTGACAAAAATAAAGTACAATTGTTAGCCACCGAAAAACCTACTCGATGAGTCGTGACCAACTTGACACTAGTTGAATATAAGCCTTAGCCAACTCTTCGAAATTCCCTAAAAGCCCTACTCACATGTCCAAAACAACGTAAAGAAACTAAAGAGACTCACCTTGAAAAAGTCTGGGAGGATAGACACAAAACTGGACACCAAATAACAAAAGACTTTGTCAAGTGGATTAAGGTTTCGCAAAGGAAGGGAAGACGTATGAAAAAAGTTGTATAACCTACGCCTGGATTCTACAACTTCCTTGTGGAAATTTCGACAAAATGAGGGAATTAATACAAGCCATCCAAGACAACATGATGACACATATTGCCATTCTATTAGCAGCACAAAACGTGTGATCTACAAGACATTATGAGTATTTGAATCGACATGACGGACACATAACTCACGCATGTGGCACATTGAAGGCCTAGAACAAACTGTCATGTTAGCAATTGGAGGATTTTGACCGATCACATGGCATTTATCTATGTAAAAAGGTAAAAAATTTTTACAGCACTATCTACACTTCAAAAGATAAGAACAATTGTTATATGGTAAAAAAAACTCTTCTTTAATCAAATCCATGAAAACAACATTCATGAAAACGATTTACAGTTAGCGAACATACACCACACCAACTTGTAAGTTGAGGAAAAGACACAAATTAGACATGATTTTATCTAAAAGTTATAATTAGGAAATAAGAGTCAATATCAATCATGACTCACGCAATATTTTTAATGTTAAATAACTATTTCCTATTATCTTATAACCATTTCCCGCAATTTTAGCAATTACAATCAAAGAGCAATCACCTCTCCTACCATATCATGATTACAACAGCAATCATCAAGATATGTAACTCCACATTTCACTAAAATAATTATATATGTAACTTTAGTCTCTACTAATACATATTTCTTCACGGTAAGAAAGGCTAATGGAGAAACACTTCCCAACATTCTATCAACACTTAAACATCGTAATATTGTCTACTCAAATAATATCCTTACAATGGATATAGACTTTTGGTTTTTTCAGCCAAATCACGTTAAAAATGGATTGTCTATTTATCTCTTTCAGTGCAAATCTCGTCACCAATAGTTTTTTCTTTTAATTAAAACGGCCGAATTAACGTTTTTAAGTTAAATTCATAATTTATTTCCACATATTCTGGTTTTCTGAAAAAACGAATAGAAAATGAACAATTGGCGTAGTCGAATGAAGTATTGTTATCATACAAAAATAGGTCCAAATAATTCCAGATGATCAACTTCAGATGCTACGACTTTTGAAGTAGTCAAAGAACTCTAATGCACTAGTCTTACCGAAAAAGGAAGCATCAAAACTTCTTGAACTCTTAATGTACAAATAACTGATCTATACAGTGCGAAAACTTGCTCATGAGAGTATCGAGGCCAAAAAATGAAGAAAGCTTATTCTGGCTAAAGCTTATTCTGGCTCAAGCCGAAACATACATTAATCAAAAATACGGTACAGCAGAACATAGTTTATTTTCAACATAAATAATCACTGGCTAGGCATCTACTCTTCTATTAACAAAACAAAATTTCCTTTTTGGCAATATGTGGTTCTGAAATGAATATATATTGACAACGCAAAAGAAACCTTCTATTTACAAACATGGACTAGATCCTACATTGCGTCTACAAACAAAATGGATAAGATCCTATGTGAACAAGCTATTATATTATACATGGCGATTGTTGAATAAATGGTGGTTCGTTCTTGTACTTACCAGCCATAGATTGGATTTTCTATTTGTGGCAGTGGGAGATGCAGGTCTTTACAGTGCTGCTTGTCATAGTCTCGTGACCCAGGTATAGCTCCGGTACAAAGTCGAAGAAACTCGTTCCCTGTGAAACAGTAGTGAGCAAATGCCAACCCGCCATCAACCACATCATTAATGCTAGGCATTGAAACTGACTTTTTGATGATCTTTCCATTGGTTCTGCCTGAATTGGCATCAGCATTGTCATTATTCAAGACTTTTTCGAGCTCAGAATATTCAATAAATCTCTGGGTGGCAGCCTCCCATGAGAGGTTATATCTTTGCTCAGGAGTAAGGGGCTGAGGCTCATTCTCTAATGCTTCTTTTACTCTGGCAACAAAATCTTCAGATGTCTTGTAGGTCAAACAGTTTGGAAATGACCTAAAGAATTCGTTTGATGGGTGATCAGCACACACTACAAATTTTCCCATGGCAAGTGCTTCGGCAGTAGCAGTGCAAAGCACATCACTGACACTAGGATTTATGAAGACTTTGTACCTGAAAGCAGAGGGAAAACATGTTAGACAAAAGGATTACGGGATAATAATTAAGAAATGAAAACTACACATATGAGCTCAATTTAATTTGATTTTGAATATAAATACTTGCTTCTTTGGATTTATTTCATATATTATATTTAATGTATTTTAGAAAATTCTAAAATAGAATCCTTTCAGTAAATACTTTCGGAGCAACCGTGAAGGTTCCCAAGAGTTTCTTACCCATGAAGAGAATCATCAGCGTGGTCTCTTCCTCTCTGAAAATTGAGATTCAAATCCAACCTCTTAGCAGTACTCTGAACTTCCTGTGCATCCTCTCCGGTACCGTAAACATCCAACTTGAGAACATTAAGATCACTCTTGTGCTTTGCAAGCAAATCTATCAACTCCCTGTATCCCTTTGCCCAGACCATCTTGCCAAGAAAATAGGCTCCTTTTGAGAAGGCTTGCTGCCCTAGTTCCCTTTCTGCAGCAACTTTTTCACCAATTTTCAAAAACTTTGGATTTACACCATGGACATTGCAAACCACAGACTTTGGTAAATCCTGAGTGGCAGCAGAAAGCCGAAGAACCTGAATGGTGAGCACAAGTAATTAGATCACACCACATGATAACTACCTATAAAATTTTACTAGAGAAGCCACAGCCAGATAACATTAATTGAACCACTTCCCATGATCAATTCATTAGTCACAAGCCATCATACAATAAGTTTGACATACCTTGTGGCAGTGTGCCCTTGTGACTATATTATTTATGTGTTTCACAAAGAAAGCTTGGAGAGCCCCGTTTTTCTCCCTCTTGATATACTCCAAGTAATTTGTGTGGACAATACCAACAACATGGTTGAATTTATCAGTCCAGCGCTTACCATGATGGTACCAGTTAAGGTGCT
Source organism: Mangifera indica (assembly GCF_011075055.1). Classification (NCBI taxonomy): domain Eukaryota; kingdom Viridiplantae; phylum Streptophyta; class Magnoliopsida; order Sapindales; family Anacardiaceae; genus Mangifera; species Mangifera indica. Next base: position 6,537,735 of record NC_058146.1, read on the forward strand.
CTGGTTCTTCCAGGATAGCAATATCAGCATCCTTTGATGGAACAAACTGAGAAGTATCTCCAGTGGGTATTATACTACGCCTTTCTTTTGAGAACTGAAAAACAGGGAGATAAAAAAAGTCAGACATGAATTGTCCTCGGTATGATCAACAAGTCATTCCATAATTTAATTCATCAAAGAGCTACCTTTCCCGGATAAAAGGAGATCTTAAATTCAGCTTTAAATCCAATCCTTTCTTCGATCCAGTTATGTATGTAGCTTTCCTGCTCTTCAGGCGAACTAAAAGTGACATTTGGATAAACTAATTCTTGATCTGACTTGCAAAGCCAGGGAACCAATAGTGTGACATTTTGTTGCACAGTCTTTGATAAATATGCTGCTCGAAAAAGTGGATTTACAGCTGTTCCAGTCATCCATGGAAGACTAGCAGTTGTGACAATGGCCACATGTCTTTTTTTCTCTGATTGGTCATACTTTGCAAAATCTGTCCAAAAGCCACCTTCATAATGATGTCCTGTACTTCGAAGGACACTGGCTAACCTTAAATCAAGTTCATCATTTATGTTGTCATTCTCAAGTAAGGTGGATTCTCCTGCTGAAAGCGAGCGCAACAGAAGTTGTTCTTTGCGTTTGCTACACAAGCCCTCCACTATCTTATCACATATATCTGAAATTTTATTCAAAACAGCATTAAATTCAAAGCAGCAATAAAATTGTCAACTGATATTCAAAATCGTGATTTCCAGAAACATGAAAGCCATCACATTGATCAACTAATCAACAAAAGAACCAAAAAAAAACAAATATTGATTGCCTTACAGCTAAGGAATATTTAAAAAAACAGTCCCTTGATAACTAAATATGCCAATACCTTAATTTGTTAGATGCATTTATGATGATTTTTACCTTCATGTAAACCACTGGTATGATCAGCTAATGTGACACCATTTTATGAATAATAAAGGGGGGAGGGAGTTTCAGGATTTGAAAGCCCAATCATTAGGAAATATTTTAATTTTATCTGCCATCTCAGTTCTTTCATATTATTCACAAGTACAAGCAAGGTGAAGCCTGAAACTTTTCACTTGTCCAGGTCAATATTTGGCCATCAGTCCCACTCCTTGATTTATTTTATAAAACAGCCAAAAAGATTTGATTCCCACAGTCTACTTATATATTTATCATTAAGCTAAAAATAGAGTATTAGAGTGCTGTCAAGAGTAATAATCCAAAAATTTCACTCGATTAGAACACATAAGTTAACCATCCCTTTCAATTTACAAATTAAACCTAAAAAAGATCACAATTACTTACCTCTTCTAACACCAAAATAATCCAAAAATGATCCAGATTGTCTCACCAGACATGCCAAAAGTTCTGGTACATCCAGTGGGGGTACCTCCTGTGTAAAAGAAAAAAAGATCATTTGCACATGCCTTCAAATTTAACAAACATTTCCAAAGGTCCTAGACAATTGAAGGAGGCATCCTGTGCATAAATTGTTTAAATGAAATGATCATTCATAAAATTAAATGTGCATTTAAACAGGAATCACACAGGTTAGACACCAACCTGTGAATCCTGAGGCTCTTTGCAAATCGCTTTCTGCACAAACAAATAAGTACATTATTAAAAATTAGCATATCAAAAAAAACATTAGCAACACAAGACAAAAGAATGAAGCAAAGAACCATTAAATTATGACTATAAATTTTCAACATGAAACCAAAAACCAAAGCAGTTAAAGAAGATGGTCAAGCCATTCTAACTTGACAAACTTAGTTTTGTGATATCAATTATTACCATTTGTCCAATACAATCTAATATACTTCAGAGAGAAGTTACAAACCACCAGATATGCTATGGATGGAAAGAAAATTTTGTGCTTAAATAGCCTAACCCATAATCAAATATATGACAATTGACTTAAATTCTATTTCCCTCTCCCTAGAGTTCTCTCTCACCTTCTCTTCCTCATACTGGTGTAGTGTGGGAGGGGCAGTAAATGATTTACTAATAACAAGTTAAAAATATAGCTAGATAGAAGCATTATATCTACTGCTATAAATCTACTGCAGAATATGGTCTGTCCTTGTTCACATGCATAAAGCATTTTATGCATGAGTATTTTTTATTGCCTAACACTACGTTTGATGAAACATGGCTGGTTTTATAAATAAAAAACTTGCCCTTCAATCGTGTGAGATCCATGATCACATAAAATTTCTATTTGAACTTCTCCATTGCATCCAGAACACTTTAATTATATGTTTAACATCCTCCTAGACCTCATCCTTTAGTAGTAAGTTGACCCAAGGAACCAAAACAATCACTCTTGCACCCAGAAGAAGGAATGGAATGAGAGCCCGTACTTCTCCTACAGTTAGTCTGGTTTAGTGTACAAGATTGTTGTATGCTTATCAGAGGAAGAAAAACTTTTCACCCTAAATTGCAGTTCACAGCATGCTCTCTGTCAAGCATAGCCGAAACCTTAAAATCCAAAATACCCCACCGTAAATTTAATTTGTTCTAAGTTCTACCCTTATTTAATCCATTTAAATGATACTTAACACGACTAACATTTGGAAAAATCGTTAATCCACAATCTAGCCATATCGAAGCAAGAGAAGGGTTCAAAGTTAAAACTTCTAGTAAACCGATTCTACACGAAAATCGATACTATCCCTCCACTAGTATTTACAATAGAAACTACTAACTACACTCTATACACACAAGTCACGTTCTTATCTCCAACGAACACCCTTCTTTCCCAACATTTACCAAACAATCCGCAATGCATCCAATTATAAGACTACTTAAAGATCAATAAAACCCATAAGGACCTTTTCTTCTGTAAGTTCTGCTATTAGAAAAATAAGCTCCAGACTCAATATTAGTTATCTGAAAACATGGAACCGAACTCAATTCATCCTAGCCTTCGCATAACCCAACACAAAACCAATGAAAATTTCCCTAGAAAGCATATACACCAAACATCATATAATATTTATAACCAAAATAGACAAAAATGAAAGAAAAATAGACAAAAACATACCAATCTAGACTTCACTTTCTCAACAAAATCACTACTCTTGAACCCGCCAAAAAGGTCCTCCACAGACAACTCCCGCTTTCGCTCAAACTCCTTCAGCCTTGTCTTCAACGTCCTTATAGGTTCCCATTGCTCTTCTCCCTCTCCCCAAAACTCTCTCCCCCTTTTACCCCGATCAAACTCAATAATTCCATTTCTGTCCCTCTCCTTGTCCAATTCCGATACTATGGCGTTCCTTATAGCAGACAAGTCCAACCTTATCCTCGCGCGTGGTCCCCACTTCTCCAGCACACGCTTACTGATCTCCGGCGCGGAGTAAACTCGCCTGAACTCCGAGAACTTCGGCTGAAATTTCTTAACAAAGTTGATTTCCATTCCCGACGAAGACGGCGACGACTTAATTGACGAAACTGAGAACGTCGAAGCAGAATTGAAGAAATTCTCGAGCTCTCTGTCGAACGAACTCGCCAAATTCTTGAAGGAGTTGGCTCGGTTTTTCATCAACTGCAAATCAGCGTCCGCCGAGTCACGCACCTCTCGCCAGCTCTTCGAGATGAACGAAAACGCTTTAGACGACGTCGAAGAAGAGCCTGGCCTCTCGCTCTCCATGCCGTGCGGTTTTTCTTTTAGATTTTTGAATCTTCTAAGCAATGTTTTTGAAGAGAAACCGAGACGGAAGAATTGAAAGTGAAGAAGAGAGGGAAGAAAGAGAATTTTTGCATTGATTTATGAGCATTGTTCTGGAGTTGACGTGGAAGACACGTAGATTGTGGGGTCGTTAGGGTGAGGTGATGATGCGGTTACAGTCACGTGGGGAGATGAGGTGGCGTGGTATATGATTGGGTCGAGGAGATTCCTCGAAGGAATATGTTGTGAATGAGAAGAATATCCTAGAGCCTTGACCTTTGAGACAACCGACTGCTTGAAGCATATGTTTCGGTATGGGGAAGTCCATCGTAGATGATGTAACCAAAGTTGAGATAGAATGCTTCTGTCTCAATAATATCCATCAAATAAATATTTAAACAATATTACATATATTTATTTTACATATGTAATTATATATAAATTTTTATATATTATTATATAATTAAATATTATTTTATTTCAATTAAAATAAATAAAACAATAAAAGTCTTAAACAATTTGAGTTTTAAACGTTTAAAGTTTTAACTACTAGGGAAAAAAAAATTGAGTATGTGACTTTTATGGGAATAAAACAAACTCCTTCATTGTCTTTTCCTTTCAAATAGCAATTGCCTTTTGACTACTTGTATAAGTTAGCTAATGAATCGATTTCATTGAATAATCAAAGGGCCAAAGGACTATTTTGCCCTTAGCTTTTAACTCAATTTCAAGAGCTTTTAACTCCATTTCAAAAGTATACTCACATCACAATAACTTAAAAACTCAAATACCTATTTATAGATTGACTTTTATTAAAATTTTCAATTATAGATAAAAGTAAAATTATAGTTTTATCGCTAAACATTAAAACCCTAAAAGTTAATATCATCCCCCCCTTAGATTGTAAAAACTAATACTTCACTTTATTTTTAAAGTTTGAAAAGTTAATATTTTATCTCTAGGGTTTGTTTGTTTTCTCCGACCACCGCCATTTCAGTCGATGAACAATGTTTTCTATCCATTTTTTAGATTCGACCATGAAGGATGACAAAAGACAACATTCATCATCTAAATTTAGAAGATGTGATAAAGGATGATGCTTCGTTGCATCTTCCCAAACTAGACGACAAATGATCATCCTTCATTAACAAAATCATCGAACAATCTTTGTCAGAGATGATTGGCGGTTGGATTCCCTAAGCCACCAAAGATTAAACGCAGAAATGAGAGAAAAAGTGAAATTTTTAAAATTTAATTATGAATAGAAATTGTTAGTTTTCTAAGCTAATAAGAGAAAATGATATAAAATTTTAGGATTTTAAAATTTAATAACAAAATAACAAATTTATCTTTATTTTTAACTGAAAATTTTAATAAAAGTTCATTAATGGAGAGATGTTTAGATTTTTAAACTGTCATAGATATATTTTTGAGATTGAAATAAAACTTTTGGTTAGCCTATAAGTAGTAGTTTAAATTTTTGAACTATTATAAATATGTTTTTGAGATTAAATTAAAATTTTGGTGAAAAATATCCTTTAACCTAATCAAAATAACAATCAAAGAACTATTATAAAAGTTAAAATTAAAACAAAGTTTTTTCTAGAAATCTTCCCATCAATCACATTCACCTCATAGCAAATATGGAAAGAGAAGCGCACTCCACCAATTAAACAAGTGGATCTAGTGTTCCCATTTAGCTTTCTGGGCTATCAAAAATGTGAACCCACCATTATTTGTCTCCTTTGGTCTCCACCGCTAATGTCGGAAGTCTTGTTTGATTGATAAGCAATGGTGGGTACATCCATATAATTAAATTTTATTTTATTTTAATTTAAAATTAATTAATTAAATATTATTTATATATTTAATTATATATTTAAAAATTATTCATATATATTCAAAAGAAAATGCAAATAATTTTAATATTAATTGATACAATTTACAAAGTTTGAGTTTGCTATTTTCGACATATCACCTCACTCTTTGTGAGAAAATAAAACTTTGGTTGGAATTATAAAATAAATGGTTATTAATTACAATAATCATACTTTTAGGGGTTCCAAAAATAATAAAATTATAATATTTATACAAATTAACGTAACAATATATAATTATGTGATTTTGATTAAACTTGATAAAATTTGATATGATACAATAAAAAAAAATGTTAGAGTAATAATTTTCAATATGAAAAATAGTTCGGATTAACCCAAAAAATAGTTCAGGTTAACCCAAAACATTAGATTGTGTTTGCGTTGACACAAAACTAACCCGAACAAATCCAAAAATTTTAAACAATATATTGTATAACATCATAATTGTAAAAAGTCTCCAATATCATTTTATTTTCTACATTTAACAGAAAGAGTTTCAATCCACAAAATCTTTATTCTCTAATTTAAATGAACAAATAAATCGACATTGCATCATCAAACACCAAATCAACATCATTCAAAGGACAATTATTTTAATTTAATAACTTTTTTTGGCAGAATTATAAAAAACTATTTTTAGTTTTTTTATATTTTTATAAATATTACTGATTTAAACTTATTATGTTTGATATGTCATATTCATATACTTATTAACAGTTTTAATATTTATGATAGTCACATTCATCATATGGATTGGAAATTGAATTTTTTAAATTATTGACAAGTAATTGTTAATTTCCTTGATTATCAATTACATTATTTTAAAGTTTAAATTTTATACTTATTTAGGTTTTTTATTATAATATTATGTTTTTCGATCCCCACAGTTGATCATATAAAAAAATAATAAACAAATTAATAGTATTAACTTGAAATACAGTAATTTTATTTTGATAAAATATCATTGTGTCAAAATATCATTTTTGTATATTATTTTGTAACAAATGATATTATTCCTTGACATTTAACAAAGTTTATAGTTTCATAACAAATCATGTCATTGCATGTTGTATTTTGACACAATTTTATCTATTACATAGTTTGAATTAAGTTGGATCGAGTTAAGTCAACTTGAAAATATTTCAATTCAATTTAAGTTGAAAAATTTAGACACGATTCTATTTTGAATCAAGTTAAGGTTTAAAGTCTTCAATTCAAAACCCAAATTGACATGATAAGAACATGAGTTATTGACACAAATTGTTAAGTCTAATTTTGACGAGAGAAAAAAATAAATAATTAAATCACTTAACAATATATTAACATATCAGTTTGTTTTAGATTAGTTAGCGAAAATGTTTATATATGTATTTTTATTTTATAAAAATTAGCTAAGAGGTTGGAGATTATACCATTTTACCAATATAGTCAAACAACTAATTTAAATACAATTTTACGTTTATCCTTAACCTTTCAACAAAACCCTAACATCTCTTAACTTTAATTGCTATTTTTACTATCTCACAATCTCATTTTCAAAATCTCATATAAAATAAAAATAAATTCAAACAAGAAAAATTGTTAAATCTAGATATTAAGATCAATATTTACTTGTTTTTTTTTTTTTTTTCATAAAAGGTTGCTCAAATTTTTATTAGTGTATTCAGGGGTGTATTTAAAAATTTTTGAGGTTAAGGAGAAAGGAGGCTAAATGAAAAATTGCAGTGCAAGGAATACACTATAAGCTAATTGTCTCAAGAATTTTATGAGTTTAGCATATTCTAGGGCCTAATTTAAATTTTTCACACGAAAGGAGGTCGATGAAATTTTCCTTAGCATATTTAGGAGGTAATGTTAGATTTTGAAAGTTTGGCTATTTTTAAATTTTACATATTTGGCGAAAAGTGTAAATTTTTTAGGTGAAATGAAAATTTGATATAATTTTAGATATTTTTTCATTGTATTTTATATACTAAAATAAATTACATGACTATTATAAGATTAATCAAAATATTGAATATTATTGCATTGATTGGTACGGGGATCAATGGGTGACAATAGATAATAATTATATTGAAGAAAAAAAAAATTATAATCTGTCTTGTATGTTTTAGGAATTTAAAGTAAACTATTGTGGTAAAACTTTTAATCGTAAATGTTAACTTTAAACCTTAAGATTTTCACTTAACTAAATATTAGTCTTAGACCTTAACTTTTACCTTTTAACCTTAAACGTTAATTTTAAATCTTAACCTTATGTATTAACCTTAAACCGTAAACATATTCCTTGACAAGAAAACCTTAATTGAAAACTCAAAATCTTAACAATAACTTTAAACGAAAACATTAACTTGTACGTTCTAAACCTGAAACTTTAAACACTAACATTAAACCTTAAACTTTAAACTCAAATTTTAACATTAACACATACAATTCTACTTTATCTATTACAACAAATAAACTCCAAACACAATAAACCACGAATAAATTCATAACTTAATCACTAAAACAATAACAAAATTCATAACGCTAAACCAAAAACACAAACTTCCAACCATAAACCCAAAATAATCCACATTAACACAACATTTTATAATAAATATGTAAAATGAATGAAATAAAATATTACAACTAGTGGCAAACCCAAAGATATAATATAGATGGACAAATTGTGTAAAAATAAAAATATAGAAGATCAATTAAGAAATAATGAAATATGAGAAGGTTCACTGTGAAATTTTAGAGATTATTTTGATATTTTTAATGTATAAAACTAATAATTTTTCCACCTTAAAGAGATATTAAAATACTCACTTTTTATACTTTACGAGATTATTACAAATGTTTCAAACTCAAGAATCAAGTGACCCTCCTTGACCCCCTTAAATCTACCGTTAGTCATACATGAGGAAGAAGCACAACCGTGCATGGATTTGAATTTGAATAAACATGTTCTTGGTGTTCATGGAACACGCTAAGGATGGGCAAAACCGTTTGGATAACTATGTAGGGAAGTTGCATGGGCAAAATGTATTTTTTTTGTGTTCTTATTAAAGTCATGGATGAATGGTTGAAGGATTTTAGTGCTTTCAAGTCTTGTTGTAGTTTTTATTACGTGGGATTTGATCGAATTGATGGTTTTTTATTTTTAGTGTTATAGCATGTTATTGTAATTAGGATTTAGGATTGGTTTTACAAGAATATTTTTACCATTATACTATGAAAGGATGAATCAGTTATATATAATTAACCTAATAAAATATACTAATAAAATTGAATCATGGGTGAGTATTTAAATTTTTCAAAATTAATGGGTAAAATTTTATCGGCTGACCAAAGCTCAAGGAATTGATTGTTTGTTTTGGGTATTTTCCCAGTATTAGGAGCATATATTATGTAATGTGTGTAAATGGATTTGGTTTTACAAAGGGATGTTTATGTATTTGATTGCTGAATCATTTTGTCTTGGAACTGTAAATTCTGGGTGACTTGTGTTGTGGGTGAGTAGTGCTCATTTATATCAATGTTTAAGCAAAGTGGTATGCCATGTTTATTCATTGGTAATCGGCAGTTTGCTGAAATTCTGTTTTCATGATAAGATTTGTTTTTATTCTGTCTTCTCATTTGAGTATATTGTGGAAGTAGTCATTTTTGGACCTGATGATAAAGTCATTCATTTTACTAGAAAGGGCCAAGAGGTAGGAACAGGCACGGTACTTGATCTTCTCTTAGTTAGCTCAGGACCAGCCAGATCTGTTGTGCCCTGCGCCACATGTACACCCTCTGAAGATGGTCATGGAGCTGTCCTCTCATGCCTAAATTGCCTCCTTGCTTGTGGTGTCTTGTACCGTTTTGAGTATTCTGTCAGCCCCGCTCTGTTCCTTGCGAAAGCTTGTGGTGGAACTTGCACTCTTGCAGTCTCTTATCCAAATGACGTTGTGGTCCATCGAGCAAAGTACCTGCTTGAAAATGGCTTTGGGTGCTAAAATGTGTTTAAGAACAATTCTGAAGACTTTGCAATCTACTGCAAAACTGGACTCCTTGATGTGAATCAAGGAACAATGGGACAGGATGGCCAAGCGGTATCTATTATGGGCGGGCCACTTGCTGCTGTTTTATCAACACCATTGCAGCTTGTGACCACCAATGTCTATGGGATGGTAGCAACTGCTGTCACAGTCTATTGTGCTAGCTGATATGCTGCTGATATTGGCATGAGGAAGGGTCTGGTGAAAGTGTCGCCAGAAGATTTGACTAGGAGGCTTACAACAGCCTTTTTTTTTTTTTTTTTAAGTAATTAATTAGAAGATTTCATAACCGTGACAGTAAATAATTTAAAAGGGTTTACTCTTACAACAAGTTTGCTTCAATTGCAGCTGCACGTGTTGGGAAGCATCCTTGTTTTTTCACCCTGTGATTTTGAAGCTTTATTTTACAGTATCTTAATTGTTTTTGTGATCAATAATTTATTAGGGAATATTATCTGTGGTATAATGACTTCAATGAGTGGTGTTCTGCGAGATATGTTTATCCTGTTTATGTATGTATGCCATTTTGCTTCACTTAGCAGGTTCTATGTGACTTGTCTTTGAATTATGGCCCTTGGACGGTTACAGGGCATGTTCAAAACGTAATGTCAAGCATGCCATGACTACGTAGTGTATTTTATCTCTTCCAACCTTGCATTGAAATGACTGCTACTATCACACTCGTAGCGAAAAAGTGGGTGCTTTTAAAAGCTACTGCATATCTCAATAGAGGTGAATCAGACTCAAGCCGAGCTTGCATGAGGGTTAATTTGAGTTTCCTTTGAATTTGAAAATAACTAATTTGAGATTGATTTTAATTTGCTTGATTGACGAAAAGTTCATCAAAGAACTGTTAGGGGCATTTGGTTGGGGGTTTTTAAGATTACCTTGATAATCTATATTTTATTCCCTTGTTTGGTTTGTCAGTAATAAAATATTACAGTAATCTTTTATTATCAATGCTGACGTGACAGGTAATATAGATGGTAATCTGATTACCACCTTCACCTTAGGTATTTAAAGATTACTGAGGTAATCTTGAGTTTATTATAATTGTATTATTATTTATTAATTTTTTTAGATAAAAATAAATTTATTTTTAATTAATATGACAAATAATATAAAAAATATTTAAAAATAATTATATTCAAGGGTATTTAAGTAAAATAATTTACTGGTAATCTTTTATTACCTTTAACCAAACACAATAATTATTTATACCTACCAAATTTTATCAAACATAGTTATCATTTATACCCAATAATCTTCTAAGTAATCTATCTTCAATGTAATCTTTCTATTTTGGTAATAAAACATTACCCAAACCAAACACCCCCTTAGAAAAATGTTAGAGAAAAGAAGAATTATTAGAGATGATAAAAAAAATAATTTTCAAAAAAGACGTTAAAGAAGATGAAAATTCTTTAAAGAAGGTGAATTTGTTTATGATATTCTAGTCACTTGATTTAATCAAGCTGGTTTAACTCAGTTAGGGTTAGATTTGAATTGAATTAACTCTATCTTAAAAGTTGGCTTAATGTTGTTAGACTCAATCCGAATTCATTTAGTTCAAATTTAAACTGAGTTTAAGCCAAGAGAGACAACTTGTTTTTAAATCGATTTAAACTCAAGCTAGAGAGTGTTTTGCCCAGTTCAACTTACAAACCAGATAATTTTTTAATTTTATTTGAATTTAACTTGTGTCTCAATTCAAATTATATCAAACAATTGTCAAAATAATATCATTTGCCTATTATTGAATAAATTGACATCATTTTGTCAATAAATTGAAAACTTAGGCCATTTATGAGAGAAAAAGAGATAAAATTTTAAAATGTTACAATTTTGTTAATTTTAACTATTTATTGGTAGGTAAATGAGATTTTCAAAATTAATAGGAGAAACTTTGAGATAATAGCATACTTTAGGTGGGAATAAATCCTCTGGCCTTAATTAAAATTTGAAAGCAGAGTTAAAAAATTTACCACAGAACAAAATTGAAACATCCATTACAGGGATATATAATGTTTAGCTCTTGTTACAATTAGAACTGGCGACCTCTTTGATAAGAGAAAAAGAGGAGTTAGGAATAGGTCTTCATAAACACATGCATCGGCCCATATTAAGCCTTCTCAATAATACTCTCTTATACAAGCAAAACTGCATTTATACAGCCATCATTCTCTGGGTTATTTGTCACTTGAGCATATTTCCCTGCATCCATCAACAAATTATAAATAAGAAAATGTTGTACTGGAGAAAGCTAACACCAATACCAGTTCATGTGTCAGAAATTTAGAACGGAATTTTACCCCACACGACTTTTCCAGCTGGAGTGACCAGACCCAATTCACTGACGTTGACCTGTAATTCAGAATAAGAATACATTATGAAGAAGCTACAAAATTTAAATCTGATTATAATGTCTCATTATCTATTTACCTCGATGATTGTTCCCTTAGTCATAACACCCAGAGAAGTATACATTGGACCATTAGGATTTTTCTTCACTCCAATGATCTCAAGGTTGAAGGTGCATTTGAGTTCAGGATGAGTCACATGAGCTTTTGTAAAACGCAACCCTGATGGGCGAATAAACCGCTCATACTTTGGAGGTTTTCTTGTAAAACCTGGTCCAACAAATGTGGCCTTAGTGACCATCCTCTTCCACTGCTTGGCTGCAAAGGAAAAAACCAGGCAGTAACTGTCAGTGATTATAGAGATATAAGGTTAAAAAACTTACAGGGCAAATAATTCACCATAATATATACAAAAATACAAACTAGAAAGCAAAAGAATTGGCCTCAAGAACGTCATATATGCTGCTTGCATAAATCAATTCTATAAACACGTCACTCTGACTACGTAATATCTACAAGCCAATATCCAAAAACCAAGATTTTATATTTAGCCACCACAAATTCACTTTGCAATGTTCAAACTTTAATCATATCAAACAACCGTAATATTTATATTTGCAGTTTCTATTAAATATTATAATACTTACTTCTTCGTTTACCAGTTCTGATCACTTTAAACATTTCATCTTCTGCCACAGGCCTAACCTGAAGAGAAAACACTTTTAGTTAAAACAAGTCAAGAATAGCCAGAAAGGATCAACATACCTCCCATATGAGCAAAGAAAATAAATGTAGAGGTGAAAAATAAAACCAAGGGAGCTAAAGTGGAGACGCTGAAGCAAGAAGTAGAATTTTCAACTTACCTTGGGTAGAGGTACCTCCCATTTTCCAGCTTTCTCTTTTCTTTTTTGTTTTATAGTGTTGCTCAGAACCTAAAACAACAAAATGTACAATTTAACAGCAATGTGGACATTTACAATCATAAATCTGCATTGATTAATATGCATCAACAACTTGCCTTAGCTCTTGTCGTGTTCTCTCGATCAAGCAAATAAGCTGGAACAGCTCCCTCGTGAACATTATCATCCACCTTTCTTCGACTTGATGACTCTTCATGCATAGCCAATCTGTTTATCCCCAAGAATTATTTATTGATTCTAAAGCAACATAGTATTATAAATCGCTAGGAAACTCAACCAAACAGAATACTTAGTGTAAATCTAGAGACTAATATGATCAAATGAATAAATGTGTTTAATACACGCATAGTGAGAGATGAAGGGGTCAAACATTCAAACATAGTAATGAAAATCAACTCAAACTTCTAGTAAAAAATTATTTAACACGCTAGTAATCATTCGACTAATACTTTTCATAGAATCTCCCATTTGATCCATGTGCCTTAATAGCTTTTAAAAATAAAAGCAATGCAATCCCTTTAGCATCACACATTCACATGAAATTTCAGGTTCAACACTGCAAATTCACTACATTTATAAGATAGTTTAGCGTTCAGTATGCTTGAATTTATCACACTAATAAAACTAGTCTACTCAAAAGTGGAGTATTTTTTTTTTTTTATATGCATAATTGGAGTATAATAAACATATCTATATAACACTCACGTTTTCTTCATGAGAGCCTTCTCAGCATATCGTTTCTTAGCAAACATCTTGCCCTTAATACCCAGAGACTGAAAAGACAGACAAAAATGAAAAATTTAAAGAAATTCAGATAATAAATATGAAAATTTAGGGGGGAAAAGAAACACATGAAGTTAAGAAAACCTTCTGGGCAATTTCAGAACGCTTGTGAACTTCACGCGCCTCTTTCTTGCGTTTGCGCTCAAAATGATCCAGTCGGTAGCCATGTCGCTTCCGATGAAGCTCTATGTAATCTCCTTGCGGCTGTTTCAACAAAAATTTAAAAAAAAAAATCAATTCCATTCGATTCAAACTAAAATTAGCATTTACGTATCAGAAATTGAAAAAAAAAAACGAACCATGTTGACAGCACGTTCGGCAAAATCCCCTCCTTAAGTCAGAGTAATATATCAAAGTTGAGCTTACGGAGAAAAACCCTCTCTTAGGGTTTGATTTTTGAAGGAGAAGTCAAAACGTTGCCGTTTGAGTCGGTTTACATTTAAAACCGCGGGTCGGTGCAAAATGGGCTGGCCATTAAATGGGTCACTTTTCAAAAGCAATAAGCCCAATTTTTTGGGCCAGCAGATCAAAGGTTTCTCGACGTACTAATGATTAATTAACAAAAACATTTCTCCGTCGATTTAAAAATAAATAAATAGTAATTTATAATAGAGTTAATTCCATTAACCCCTGAAGATATGATAAAATAACCAAAAATACCTTTAGGGTTTTGAAAATAATAAAAATCCCTCTACCGTTAGATTCAAATTAAGTCAAGCTCAAATTATGGTTGACTTAAGTAAAGCTAACCTTGAGCTTACTGAGCTCACCAAAAAGTTATTCAAGTTCAACTAGTTTAAAAGGAGTTGAGATTGAGTCCGAGTTAGAGCTAAGTTTAAAATTTAGTTTGATATCATAGTTAGCAAAAAATGATTAAAACGATACCCTAAAATACTTATTAATTAAAATAGCGTCGTTTTATTTGATTTGAACTGAAATTTTCTAAACTCACAAATTCAACTAACCAAACACCCTTAAAGTTCAAACTTGAAAGTTTTTAACTGTCAAGTTCAAGTTTAAGTTTAAGTTCACTTGAATTAAGTTTATTTGGGTCAAATTTATTTTTGATCTTAAATAAGTTTAACTTGAATTTAATACTAGTTTTCATATATTATAAAGGTAAATATGAAAAAAAAGTTCTTTCATTAGTTTCAAGATTTGGATTCATTTATTAGTTTAGATATTAGATAATCAAATAGGTATGGGATTATTCTCTCGATAACTATATCTAAACGACACTTATTTCTTCAATGATAAACAAAGATTGAAGACAAACAAGGAAAATGTTTCATATTGCCATTTTGCTACTTAGCTAACTTATCCATTACAAGGCAATTTAGGTTTAAGAAAAAGTTCACACTAATTTGCCCATACCATGCTCTTTGTAAAATTCCCATTTTTACAATCAGAATTTACTAATTAATATTGCATTAACCAAAGAGAATAGTAAAAAAGTTTGTTAAAGATTGGAATAAAAAACTAAGGGATTGTTTGGTTTAAGTATTAAAAGATTATTTTGATAATATATTTTTTATAATCAATATTAGTTTGTTTGATTTGTTAAGTCATAAAAAATTCTGACAATCTTCAATTACCAATGGTGATGTGACAGATAATTTAAATACCACTTCCACCTTCGGTACTAAAATATTATCAAAGTAATTTTTAATTTATTATAATTATTTAATTATTTATTAATTTTTATAACAAAAATACTTTTATTTTCAATTAGTATAACAACTAACATGAAATATATTTTATAATAATTATATCCTAGGATATTTAAGTAAAATAATATATTTTTATTCTTTTAATATTTCTAACAAAACATAATAATTATTTATACATATACATTTTTATCAAATATAGTAATAATTTATACTCAATAATCTTCTAGATAATCTATCTTCAAGCTAATATTTCTTTTTGATAATAAAATATTACTCAAACTAAACACATCCTAAAAATGAAATAGGTTTGATGAACTGACTGTTCACATCCACTAAGTGTGAAAAGTCAATTTCCCACAATCTGTTAAGTTTTTTGACAAATTATGTTTATTTTTTTTGTAAGATTATTAACAAAATCAAAAAACCCTTGACCTAAGTAGCATTTTACTCCCAAAATTTTATTAAAAAATTGAATACCCTAATTTATATTAATTTCAATTAAAAATAATAAAAAAGTAATTCAAATATATATAAGGGTGTTAATTACATATAATCATATATTTGAGAAAATTTTTATTTTTTGAAAATATTAGGGGTGTTAATGAAAATTTTAAAGGGTTTTTTGAAAATTGAAAAAAGTTTGGAGTGGTTTTTAAAATTTTAAAATTTTAATATATCTTTTCATAGTTTCAAAATTGATAGTTATGTCCCCCAAAATACACAATAAATAAGATATATAAATGTAATATTATAAATTATTAAGGTTATATTATGTTTTCAAAATATATAGGGTAAATATGATAATTTTACAAACAAAGAGAGGGAAAATATTCATTTACTATTAACACATTTTTAAAAAATAACATTGACATCTCACAATACACTTTAATAATAATATTTTAAAAAATAATATAAATACTCTTTGACTGTTAAAATTAATATTTAAATTTGACAAATAAATACAGATCTATCATTTCAACAATCCCTAGGTGGAGAATTGTCATTTGGCCAAAATTAAATGGGCCTTAAAACTTTTGAATCTTTAGATAGGGATGACAACGAGGAGAGGTGGGGAGGGGATTGCCTGTCGCCGTCCCCATCCTTATAAGGGATATTAATCTTTATCCCTAGCTTGTTTTCATTATAAGGATGAAAATAATTCCCCCGTTCCCTCCCTCAAAGAAAAATCTCCTCTCCATCCCTTTCCCGTCCATACGGGGAAAACTCCCCTCCTTGTATCCGCAAGGAAAAATCTCCTATTTGTACCTTCTAAACATAATATAAATATATTAAATAAGAAAATTAAATAAAATTAAAACCAATCCACTATTTTAAATGTCACAAATATAATATATTAATCACTTTAATATGTACAACAAAAAACTAAATAAATTTGAAAAATATAAATAATCTAAAACTATAAAGATACATTAGTATTTTAAATAAATATATTAGAGAGGGGAAGGGACATACATATCTTTGTCCCTAATCACAGAGTTTTTTTTTTTTATCCCCACCCTTTTTCATATTTTTATCAAAAAATTTTCTCTCTAATAGGGCAGGGAAGATTAAGACTCTTAAAATTATGTCAAAATTATTATCTTTATCTTTAGACTCAAGGTTAAAAAGGAAACCTTATCAAATGAATCATGACCCCATTTTTGGCCATGGCTTTTGCCCCAATTAGAAGCCAGCTTTGCACCACCAAGCATGGCTCACCCAATAAGAAAGAATAATTTTGCCCTAAAAATTGTATAAAAAGAGAAAGTGAATGTGAGATCAGATTGTCCCTTTTTGTAATTATGTTCCTTTGCTTTGGTTTTTATCCCACTGGGTTTTTTCTTAGCAAAGTTAATATAATTATCTGTAAGTGGTGGAAATCCAAGGGGGAGTGTTACAAAGCCAGGTGGCTTCCCACCAAAGCAAGTCAAACCACATGCTTTTGACTTGGCCACCACATGCCTTGACTTAGCCAAAAGAAATGGGAAGGCATTAAATGCCTTGAACTTGTGGCGTTGAAGAATTGACTAAAGGGTGGCCAATTTTGCTATAAATACCCCCCCTCACCCTTTGTAATTGATCATCCGAAAATCAATTTCATTGCTTTGCTCTGTTCTCCTTTCTTCCCAATTCTCCCTTTTCATTTCTGTATCTTTCTTGTTTTGTTAAATTAATTTCATAACACGTTATCAGCACGATCAGCTCAGGTATATAATATCTTATTATTATGCTGTTATGCTGCTTAAATATTATAAATGCGGATATCCCAGTTGTGATGTCCCAGTTGCTTTTTAATTTATGTTATATTTCTGCTTAATTTTTCTTTATAATTATACAAGATTTGCAACCCGAAGTTTGCAAAATTGTAAATTTGGACCTGAAGTTCTGAAACTCTTGAATGTAGACCTGAAGTCTGGAATATCATAAATCTGAACCTGAAGTTCTGAATCCTATTTGTAACTTGAAGTTTACAAAATTATGAATCTGGACCTGCAGTCCTGAATATCATGAATCTGGATCTGAAATCCTGAATATTATTCGTAACCCGAAGTTTACGAAATTATAAATTTGTGACCTGAAGTCATAAATATTATTTGTAACCTGAAGCTTACAAAACCAAGAATCTGGACCAGAAGTCTTGATATTATTTAAATGTTTATTTTTATTGTATTCTATTTATTTGAATATTTATTTATTCGCATCTTTATTTATTTGAATATTTATTTTTATTTATATCCGATTTACAACCTGAAGCTTGTAAAATCGTGAGAAAATCATATATATGGGCCCGAAGTCCCGAGTTTTACGATTTACAACTTGAAGTTTGTAAAATCATGAGAATACATGTTTATGGGCCGGAAGTCCCTAGTTTCATAAATATGGGCCGGAAGTCCCCAGTTTCATCAAAGTCTTTATTTTAATAATGATATCACCTTTGCAACCTGAAGTTTGCATAAAGTGTGAAAATTATGGACTTGAAGTCCAAAACATAATCAGAATATATATTATAATATTGTAAATATTAATTACAATACCAGAAGTTTTGTATATATGGGATAATATATGGACCTGAAGCTTCCAAAATTAATCCCAATATTTCTCCTACAAAATCAGCTGTTTTGTAAATATGACAATAATTGAACCTGAAATTCCCAAATTTAGATGGATAATATTAAATGGGCTTTTTACATGAGTCTCCACCTAAAATTTGTGAGCCTTGAAAAACTAACTAAAATATCCCAGAAGGATAAATACAAGGCTATTATTTTTCGGCATCATATCCCTGAAGGATTGCAAGCCGAAATATGGATATAATAATAAATCCATTAAATTTGTGGAGCAATTTAGTACTATTCAGAATCTTTTCTTGAATGTGGAAAATAAAATATTCCCCACATTTTATTTTTGCTCCTGTAGTAGCAATATCAGAAAAGAAATTCTGAATTAATATTTTCTTGTTATACATCGTTCCCTGAAGTGAACGCAACTACCAGAAGTAGTTATTATGAGTATGAAATGCCCAAAATTTTTATAATTAAATCCATCATATATATTTATTTTGGAGTCATGCATATTATTTTATATTTTATGGTCATGTTCTCTTCCTTTCAATATTTTGTGTATGTTATAACTAACGTAATTTTTAAATGAAAGGAAATGGACTCCAAAATTGAAGCGTTGACTTCAAAAGCTGATGTGGGAGACATATGTTTGGTGGACAGTGCAACAACGCACACAATTCTTAATGAAAAGAAATTTTTCTTATCTTTAGCATTAATTGAAGCTAAAGTAACCACCATATCAGGATCAATTGATCTGATAGAAGGCTCCGGAAGAGCCACAATTATGTTAAACAATGAGACCAAATTAAGCATCAATGATGCATTATATTCAAGTAGATCCAGAAGAAATCTACTAAGTTTTAAAGATATAAGAAAAAATGGTTATCATCTTGAAACCATGAGTGAAAATGGTGCAGAATTCATCTGTATAACTAGTAATGCCTCCGGAAGAAGGCTTATACTAGAAAAATTGCCTGCTTTATCATCTGGATTGTATTATACAACCATAAAGGCAATTGAGACCTACGCAGTATCGAACCAGAAGTTCGTTGATCCAAAAGCATTTATGCTTTGGCATGATCGTTTAGGCCACCCAGGATCTACAATGATGCGTAGGATTGTTGAAAATTCACATGGACATACATTACAGAATCATAAAATTTTATTGTCTAGTGAACAATTCTGCACCGCCTGTACTCAAGGCAAATTAGTAATAAGACCATCTCCCTCCAAAATTGGAGGTGAATCCCCATCATTCCTGCAAAGGATTCAAGGGGATATATGTGGACCCATTCATCCACCAAGTGGGCCATTTCGTTATTTTATGGTCTTAATTGATGCATCTGCACGATGGTCTCATGTTTGTTTATTGCCTACTCGAAATGTTGCATTTGCTAAACTGTTAGCACAAATTATCAAATTAAAGGCGCATTTCGCAGATCATTCGATCAAGTCAATACGGCTAGATAATGCTGGTGAATTTACATCCAAAACATTTGATGATTATTGCATGTCTATGGGGATTGAGGTTGAACATCCAGTCCCGCATGTCCACACACAGAATGGATTAGCTGAGTCTCTTATCAAACGACTCCAGGTAATTGCACGTACTTTATTATTAAAAAGTGAATTACCTACTTCTATGTGGGGACATGCTATATTACATGCTGCAGCATTAATTCGCTTGCGACCTTCTTCTTATCATCAATATTCTCCCCTACAATTGGTTCTTGGTCACCAACCTGATGTATCTCATTTGAGAATTTTTGGTTGTGCTGTATATGTCCCTATTGCGTCCCCTCAACGCACAAAAATGGGACCCCAACGTCGTTTGGGAATATATGTTGGATATAATTCACCATCCATTATCAGGTACCTGGAACCATTAACAGGTGATCTTTTTACTGCACGGTTTGCAGATTGTCACTTTGATGAGACAACTTTCCCATCTTTAGGGGAAAAGAAAATGCCTCCTGAAGTTAGGCATGAACTTAATTGGTATGTACCTACCATGTCTCATTTAGATCCTCGCACATCCCAAAGTGAAACTGAAGTGCAAAGGATAGTGCGATTACAAATTATTGCCAACCAAATGCCTGATGCATTTGTTGATACAGCAAAAGTGACAAGATCACATGTTCCAGCTGCTAATACACCAGCAAGAATCAATGTGACTACTGAACAGTCCATTCGAGCCGTGACTGATCCATCTACTTCACGCCAGAAGCGTGGTAGACCTGTTGGATCGAAGGACACTGTTCCTCGAAAAAGAAAGGCAAATAATCAAACAAATATTCCTCCAGAAGAGGTTATAGTCCCTGAAGAGACTCAAGCCCCTGAAGTGGCACAAGCCCCTGAAGTGGCACAAACCCCTGAAGTGGTACAAAATCCTGAAGAACAGGAAAATGAGAATATTGAAATATCTTTAAATTATGTTCATACACAAGAAATGTGGAATCGTGAAACAATTATAGTTGATGATATATTCTCATTTGCAGTAGCTACTGAAATTCTGAATGATGATGATTTTGAACCACGTACTGTGGCTGAATGTAAACAAAGACATGA
This sequence comes from Mangifera indica, assembly GCF_011075055.1. NCBI lineage: Eukaryota > Viridiplantae > Streptophyta > Magnoliopsida > Sapindales > Anacardiaceae > Mangifera > Mangifera indica. The sequence goes on from NC_058146.1 coordinate 6,558,682, forward strand.
TTGGCCTAAATGGGAAGAAGCAATTCAAACAGAATTAGCTTCCCTAGCAAAACGTCAAGTGTTTGGGCCTGTAGTTCCAACACCTCAAGACGTACAACCCGTTGGATATAAATGGGTATTTGTGAGAAAAAGAAATGAGAAAAATGAAATTGCTAGATATAAAGCCAGGCTTGTAGCCCAAGGTTTTTCCCAAAGGCCCGGTATAGACTTTGATGAAATATATGCACCTGTGATGGATATAATTACATTCAGATATTTAATTAGTTTAACAGTCTCTGAAGGACTGGATATGCGTCTAATGGACGTAGTTACTGCTTATTTGTATGGAAATTTAGACGCTGAAATTTACATGAAACTCCCTGAAGGATACAAATTGCCTGAAGCAAAAAGTGTCAATTCAAGAGGCTTGTACTCAATTAAATTACAACGATCATTGTACGGATTAAAACAATCCGGACGTATGTGGTACAATCGCCTTAGTGAATATTTGAAAAATGAGGGTTATGTGAATGACCCTATATGCCCATGTGTCTTTATAAGAAGGTCAGAATCGGGATTTGCTATTGTAGCAGTTTATGTTGATGATATGAATTTAATTGGGACTCCTGAAGAGCTCTCAAAAACTGCTGAATATCTGAAAAAAGAATTTGAGATGAAGGATTTGGGGAAAACAAAATATTGTCTCGGCCTGCAGATCGAGCACAATTCAAATGGAATACTTATCCATCAAGCAGCGTATATTGAAAAATTATTAAAACGCTTTAATATGGATAGCGCTTATCCTTTGAGCACCCCAATGGTTGTTCGGTCTCTTGATCCAAAAAAGGACCCATTTCGTCCTAAAGAAGAAGATGAAAAGATACTTGGTCCTGAAGTATCATATCTTAATGCCATTGGAGCCTTATTATATTTGGCCCAATGCACGAGACCGGATATATCCTTCGCAGTTAATTTATTGGCTCGATTTAGCTCTGCACCAACCCGTCGCCATTGGAACGGAATCAAACATATACTCCGTTATCTTTGTGGAACTAGAGATTTGGGATTATTATATTCTGTCAAATCCCCTAAAAATCCTAGTTTGGTTGGATATGCAGATGCTGGTTATCTTTCTGACCCCCATAAGGCCCGTTCACAAACAGGATATGTTTTCACTTATAATGACACAGCTATATCATGGCGTTCCACCAAGCAGACCTTGGTTGCAACTTCTTCAAATCATTCAGAAATTTTAGCTCTCCATGAAGCCAGCCGAGAATGTATATGGTTACGGTCTGTCATCCATCATATTCAGAATGCATGCAGTCTTCCTTCTACAATAGACACTCCTTCCATATTATATGAAGACAATGCAGCATGTATAGCCCAAATTAGAGGTGGGTACATCAAAGGAGACAGAACCAAACATATCTCACCGAAGTTCTTTTACACTCATGAGCTCCAGCAGAGTAAAAAGATTGATGTCAAGCAAATCAGATCCAGTGAGAATCTTGCAGATTTGTTCACTAAGACACTACCGACATCAACATTTGAGAAGTTAGTGTATAACATCGGTATGCGACGGCTCAACAAGCAACCAAGTTAATCCTACTACAAAGAGGGGGAGCGTTCATCAGGGGGAGCGTTCATCAGGCAAAATTTTGAAGCTTATCCAATATTGGACAAAAGGTGCACTGTACTCTTTTTTCCTTCACTAGGTTTTGTCCCACTGGGTTTTCCTAGTAAGGTTTTTAATGAGGCAGTTTAAGCACGTCCAACGCCAACTTACAGGACATTTTATAATTATGTTCCTTTGCTTTGGTTTTTATCCCACTAGGTTTTTTCTTAGCAAAGTTAATATAATTATCTGTAAGTGGTGGAAATCCAAGGGGGAGTGTTACAAAGCCAGGTGGCTTCCCACCAAAGCAAGTCAAACCACATGCTTTTGACTTGGCCACCACATGCCTTGACTTAGCCAAAAGAAATGGGAAGGCATTAAATGCCTTGAACTTGTGGCGTTGAAGAATTGACTAAAGGGTGGCCAATTTTGCTATAAATACCCCCCCTCACCCTTTGTAATTGATCATCCGAAAATCAATTTCATTGCTTTGCTCTGTTCTCCTTTCTTCCCAATTCTCCCTTTTCATTTCTGTATCTTTCTTGTTTTGTTAAATTAATTTCATAACAGTAAGAAATTAATAATAAAAATACTTTAGAATGTTGCCTTTAATGTGAAAATTTTTATATTTTTAATCTCTTTGTTGGCAATTTCTCATCACAAATCCGCCTTTAATGTTCCTGAACCTTACAGCTTTAATATATATATATATATATATATATATATATATATATATATATATATATATTTTGTAATATTTTGTGTTATCTGTTTAGATATACAATGAGAAAGAACAGAGTTCTTTTACTATGGTTTGTTTTTTTAACTTCTCTCACTCTATCTCTACAGTGTTTATGTGATCCGAAAATTCTGTGTTGTGTGCTCAAGTTTCCATTCTGCATGCAAGATTTCAGGTGGGTATTTTGAGGAGTAGCCATTGGAAGTGAAATGAAGCTCTTTTATAGCTAGCTTTTGTTCTGTGTAATTGTTTTCAAATGGTTGTGCTGTTTTTCTCACAACCATTTTGTTAAAGCAGAAACAAAACCACAGATTTAGAATGGGAATTCAGCTTGTTTTGTCACTGGTTTTCTTAGTTTTGACACCTGTTTTAAGTTTCACTGACCCTGGAGATGTTGATATCCTGAACCAGTTTAAGAAGAACTTGGAGATTCCAGAGCTCTTGCAGTGGCCTGAAAATGGTGACCCTTGTGGCCCTCCAAGTTGGAAACGTGTGTTCTGTGCTAATTCAAGGGTTACTCAGATTCAAGTTCAGAGTGTTAGGTTGAAAGGGCCTTTGCCTCAGAACCTGAACCAGCTCTCCAAGCTAGAAAATCTTGGTTTGCAAAAGAATCAGTTTAATGGGAAGTTGCCAAATTTTAGTGGCTTGTCAAGTCTGAAGTATGCATATTTAGACAATAATGAATTTGATTCCATTCCTGGAGATTTTTTTGATGGTCTTGTGAGTTTGGAGAGCTTGGCATTGGATGATAACAATTTTAATGCTACTACAGGGTGGTCTTTTCCTGAGGGGTTGAAAGATTCAGTACAATTGTCTAATCTTTCTTGTATGAATTGTAATTTGGTTGGTCATTTGCCAGATTTTCTTGGAGGGCTTTCTTCTTTGCAAAACTTGAAACTTTCAGGAAACAGTTTGTCAGGTGAAATTCCAGCGAGCTTTAAAGACTTGAACTTGGTGAATCTTTGGCTGAATGATCAACAAGGTGGTGGATTGAGTGGTCCAATTGATGTGGTGGCCAATATTGTTTCACTTCAGACTCTTTGGCTTCATGGGAACCAGTTCATAGGAAAAATTCCAGAAAATATTGGTAATTTAACTGCCTTGAAAGATCTTAATTTAAATAGTAACAAACTTGTTGGCCTTATTCCTCCAAGCTTAGCAAGTATGCCATTAGACAATTTAGATTTGAACAATAACATGTTAATGGGTCCAATCGCTAAGTTTGGTGCAAATAAGTCTTCTTTTAATTCAAATTCATTCTGTCTACCGACTCCAGGGCCTTGCGCCCTGGAAGTTGTAGCTCTTATCGAGATCCTTGATGGGTTAAATTACCCTCAGAGGCTTGTTGCTTCATGGTCTGGCAATAATCCTTGCACACGGTTTGGATTGGGTTGTGATCACAATAATAAGTTTAATGTTTTGAATTTGCCTGGTAGTAATCTTAGTGGTACATTAAGTCCTTCAGTTGCAAAGTTAGATTCCCTTACTCAGATTAGACTTCAGTCAAAGAATCTTAGGGGTGCTATTCCAATGAACTGGACTAGTTTGAAATACTTAGCATTGTTGGATCTCAGTGGAAACAACATTTCCCCTCGGCTGCCTAAATTTAGTGATTCTGTGCATCAAGTTATAGAAGGGAATCCTTTATTGAATATGAATCAGTCTAGGACAGTTCCCAGAGGTAGTCCATTTAGGAGTTCGGGTTTATCCGACAACTCATCTGCTCCAACCAAAGGCTCAAATTTTGGTGCTGCAAGTTCTTCAGCTGAACCAACCAAACCAAAAGGCTCCAAAAGAGCTGTTTTGGTAGCGATTGTAGCTCCGGTTGTTAGTGTTGCAGTAGTTGTTCTTCTGGCAGTTCCTTTATACATCTATTGCCGTAAGAACAGAAAAGACACCTTGCAGGCTCCAAGTTCTCTTGTAATTTACCCAAGAGATCCATCTGATTCAGATAATAAGGTTAGGATTGTTGTCGCTAATGGAAGCACTTCAACAGTAACTGGGAGTGGTCCTGCTTGTATAAACTTTAGTGGGATTGGTGACTCTCATGTCATTGAAGCTGGAAATCTGGTAATATCAGTTCAAGTTCTTCGAAATGTGACTAAGAATTTTGCTTCAGAGAATGAGCTCGGCTGTGGCGGTTTTCGTGTAGTTTACAAGGGAGAGCTGGATGATGGAACTAAAATAGCTATGAAAAGAATGGAAGCTGGTGTCATTAGCGGCAAAGCCCTGGATGAGTTCCAGGCTGAGATAGCCGTTCTTTCAGAGGTCCGACATCGTCATTTGGTATCTTTGTTGGGTTATTCCATTGAAAGCTATGACAGAATTCTTGTTTATGAGTATATGGCTCAAGGAGCTCTAAGTAAGCATCTGTTCCACTGGAAGAGCTTAAACTTGGAGCCTCTCTCTTGGAAAAGGAGGCTAAATATTGCCTTAGATGTTGCCAGAGGGATGGAGTATCTTCACACTCTAGCTCACCAAAGTTTCATACATAGAGATCTTAAATTTTCAAATATCTTACTTGGGGATGACTTCAGAGCAAAAGTTTCGGACTTTGGGTTGGTGAAACTTGCTCCTGATGGTGAGAAATCTGTCGTCACAAGGCTTGCTGGGACTTTCGGATGCTTGGCACCAGATTATGCTGGTAACCATTTTTTTAAGTCTTTTTTTCATGTCTTAAACTGGTACTTGATATAGATAGATGTAATTTTGTTTAATATCTTGACAAATATGTAAGTACTGCCAGAACACGCTGGTGAGAAATCAGTAATGTTTTTAGACTTACAAGAGTAATTGCCATTTGCTCCACAAAAGTATCAGAATTTTTCTAAAACAACTTAAATTGCATATACAGAAACAGGTTAACAGCCTCAGGCAATAATTCACCGAGCTTGGTAGCCAACCACATCAGAAGGTTAAGTATTTCTAGATGTATTTTTCTTAATTTGGTAAAATATAGGAATATTTATGTGATCATCTAAATTCCTTATCGTCCAATTTTATTTAGGATAGTATTGCACTAAAATTAACTTTCATGTTCTAATTGAATTTAGTGACGGGAACGATCACAACAAAAACTGATGTTTTCAGTTTTGGGGTTGTGTTAATGGAGCTCTTGATGGGATTGATGGCTCTTGATGAGGACAGGCCCGAGGAAAGCCAGTACTTGGCTGCATGGTTCTGGATCATAAAATCGGACAAAGAGAAGCTGAGGGCTGTTATTGACAGGGCCTTAGATGTGAAAGATGAAACATTTGAAAGTATCTGCACTATTGTTGAACTTACTGGACACTGCACCACAAGGGAACCCAGTCAACGGCCAGACATGGGGCATCCCGTGAATATACTAGCACCACCTGTTGAAAAATGGAAACCGTTGTATGATGATCCAGAAGATTATTGTGGCATCGATTACAGCCTACCCTTGAACCAAATGGTGAAGGACTGGCAGGAAGCTGAAGGGAAGGACATAAGTTATATGGACCTAGAAGACGGCTAAGTTAGTATCCCAGCAAGACCAACTAGTATTGCAGAATCTTTCACTTGTGCAGATGGCCGATAAAAAAGGTATTTTGATGGCTTTCTTGGACACGTACTTCTTCGGTAGTTGTAGATATAGCATAATTCCATTCTTCCTGTTTGAGAATTCAATGTCAATATGTTGTTGTAGTGTTGATTAAGATGGAGACTTTAGATGTTCTGTTGTGAGAATTTACATGCAATACTGATGTCAATAGGGAGCTCCGATGAATGAGAAGTGTTTATCAACTATAAATTCATTCCTATATCCTGCATTGCCTCTTCATGAACTTCACAAAGTTTAATATTGAAACATTCTGCAAGTCATATGAACTTTGTCAACTTTCACCTAATTTTCCAACAGTTTTAACAGTTTTTAGTATTTTTCACCTGTAAAGCTAAGTGCTTGTTTTTTACATGGTCCCTTATTTTATTTTAACAGGAAAAGAGAACGGAAATGTGTGGAGATTCATTTTCAGGGATGCAAATCAGTAAGTTTTAGACCAGATTGACTATTTTCTTTACCCAGGTTTCCATCTTGTCCTGTTTAATATTATTTATTCTTTCCCCAGTTTTGGGCTTGTTAAGAGCTACAACATGCCATGCACAATAGAATCAGCTTCATTGGAACCAAAGTACGGGAATAAGTTCATTGCTGGGGGAGAAGATATGTGGATTCGTGTTTTTGATTTCCACACTGGTGATGAGATAGGTATGTTCTTCAATATACAGTCTACCTGCGAAAATAAAATTTAAATGCTACATTTTGTCAATTATTGTCGTATGCAAAATCATTTTTACGTATCGTTATTTTTTTTGTTACTAATTTTTGTCTGGATACAGCATGCAATAAAGGCCACCACGGTCCTGTACACTGTGTGCGCTTTTCACCGGGAGGAGAATCATATGCCTGAGGATCCGAGGATGGAACCATTAGAATATCTCAGACAGGCCCTTTGACTCATGATGATACTGAAGCCGTATCAGCAAATGGTTCACTTGGAAAGGTTAAGGTAACTGCAGAAGAGGTTTCTCGTAAGATCGAAGGCTTCCATATCACAGATGAGGGGAATAAAGAGAAAGAAGAAGCAGGAAATGAGTGATAAGGCCGATAATATTTGTCACCCTTTTGCCTAGCATAATGTTCAAATATCTTAGATAATTAAATAGAGACTAAACCAGAATTTTTTGTTAATGATGCATTAAGTAGATATATTCTGGACCAAATGTTGTGTACAAGTTCTTATTGCCTCTGAAATTGAATTATGGACCTTCTTGTCAATTAAAGTGCAATGTGTTTAATGAAATTGATTAAAATGATATGGAAGTTTTTGTGATGTTGGTGTTTAACCTTACCATTTATTTTGAGAAATTTACTGGTGGCACTGCTGGAATTTAGTATCCATGCTTTTGTTAGTGTATCCAGTGATACTGAGGAGAGGACATCAATAAGATTGGCTTTGAGGGCTTCTTTGTTATTTATGTTTGGCCAAATGACTATTTCCCACCCAAGGATTGATGATATGGCAAGTTTTCCTCTTTTAAATTTCAAAAAACTAAATTCTCTATCTATCATTCACTTTAATTAGTAAATTTGTTAAATTTTTTAATTACTGTTTTACCATTTTATTTATTTACGAAATAACTATTAACACTTAAAATAATTACCAAATTACTAATATATTATTATTAGTTTGAAAATTTATCACTCAAAAATAAAAATTTTAAATAATTTTAAAATATTGTATTTTAATTAATTTTTTTGAAGATATAACTGTTATTTCAAAAATTATTAAAAGATATTTTGAAACTTCAATAATTTAAAAAATACTATGAAACTTTTTTAATTTTCAAACCTCAAAAGAATATTTTAACACCTTTAATATTTTTAAAAATTATATATTTTTTTAAAGTTTTGAAAAATAAAAAATAAAAAATAAAGAAAAAGAGAAATATACATAAAATGACTTTTCTATCCTTTAACTTACAATATTTACTAATTAGAGTTGATGACAGATCATAATTTGTTTTATTTATTCTTAAAATGTGAGAATAAATAAAACAAACCTTGGGGGGAAAGAGTTTTTGACTTTTTTTTAAAAACTCCAGTGCTACATTATTTATCATATCTTAATTTATAATATTTTCAATTTACAACGTGATTTAATTTGGTCCAACAATAATTATTTTTTAATAGGATTACAAATTTAATTTTTCCAATTGTATGGCACTGAATTGTGATTACACATAAAAGTGAAGCTACATGATACACGATACATACTTAAAACAAGGGTAAATTTGTTTTTTTGAGGGGGAAAAAAAGAAGAAGTAACATAACATGACCATAAAGGTAAATATATAAGAATCTAAGGGCTTTCGATGCAAGCCAGGAAGTAGAAGGGTTAATTTGTAAATAAAAAAAAGCAAGGCTCAATAAACAAGTAACCCTCCACGGCTTTGTCGATTGATTGCAAAATCATCTTGTGTTGTGTGTCGAGTGCCTGACTCCTTATTGTTGATTTCCATCTCTGTGATTGAATCTGCAATTTTCGTTAATTTGGCGGGAAAATGTCGGGAAAAGGGGCGAAAGATTTGATTATGGGAAAGGCCTCCGCCAGTAACAAAGACAAGGACAAGAAGAAGCCAATCTCTCGCTCGTCCCGAGCTGGCCTTCAGGTTCTTTTAGATCTCTCTCTATATTTACGTTTTTCTCTTGTATTGTATATTTCGCTTTCATTTTTTACCCATCTTCCGTTCCTTGTTAATCTTGTTGATTCTATATAGAATGAAACTTACTGATTTAATAATTTTTAAATGTATTATTAAATTATTTAAAATTCATAATGTATTTCTATTTCTCAATCAAGTAAACTTTTTGATGAAATGGGTTGCGTTAGAGTGTTAAAACTATGGGTTGTGTAAAAGTGGAAAAAACTCGGAATATCCGTGAACTGTTTGATGAAATGATGCAAGGAGGCAAAGATTGTGTCATTCTTAGGAAAATGAAAATAAGGGTAATTTAGTAATTTAAAATTAAATTAACAGAAGTTATTAAAAAATTTGGATGATGGGTGGGTATTTAGGTTTTTGAAAGTCGGTGGATGGGAGTTTGGCATTACATCAAATCTTGGGTGGGAATAAGGCTTTTGGCCTTTTAAAAATTATGTCATTCGATTTATAAAATCAGTATTTTATACAAGATCCAATACGCACGATACAACTAACATTGCCACAGGGGATTAGCATTTTATAAAAATTAGCGTTTTATACAAGAAAAATGCTTCTGGGAATTGGCCTTTTTCTTTAGAGGGGCAGAAAGATTTGCAATTAGATGAATGTGCTTGTGTACTCTTTTTTTACTATTATAGCTCCCCTATAATTTGACTCTAGCATGCCCGATCCATTGCCCTTGGAGCAGAAGCTAACCTTGTCACCTTGAGCTCTCTGACATTGTTTCTTGCCGGAAAAGAATCGTAGCTCTGTCATCATCTCAGGCGTCTATCAACTTGTCATCCAACAGTTTTGTAACTCTGCCATCGTCAGACTGCGCCATCATCAGACTGCGCCATCATCAGACTGCCTCAGTCGTAGCTCAACTCGCCGGTAAGTCCTTCTTCCCGATTTATTTTTTATATGCAATTTTTTGTTGTTTACTTGAACTAGATTACAGAGTTAACAAATGTCACTGTTTCTTTTTCTTTTTAATTCTTTCTTACAACTTTAGCTTAAGTTTGTTTACCATTCATTTGGTTGATGCGAAACTGGATGAGTGTCTTCAATTGTCTTTGCATGTCATTAGAAGAAGTGCAGGAGCTTTTGTAATAAAGTTGACTGCATTACGATGCTCACAACGTGTTTGACAAAATTCCTACTAAGTAATGTTAAAATTTTTGAGGCATAATTTTATCTGGGCATGGATCGCCAGTGTTGATCGAATTATTGTAAGCTTTTTTTTTCCCATTTTATGAATTATATTTTAACTTAATTTAAATGTCATTTATTTAGTTTACCTTTTGATGAAAGGAATCCTTGTCTTGTTTAAATTGCCGTGTGATAGAATTACTTTTTATATTATGGTTGGATTCTATGATGTCTTGAGGCTTTCAAGATAGTATAAATACAGGTTGTTTAGAGGGACGGAAATCTACTTCCTTTCACTCTTTTATACAGAAAAAAACTAAGCTTGTTTCATTCACTCCTTTCTCTTCAACTACTGTAGCCTTCACTTACCCTCTTCTTTTCAATTTTTGTAACTTTCATTCACCCTGGAAAATTTTCTGTGAATCTTCATTTTAGTTACCTATCAATTGAACTTGATAACAACGATTCATTGAAAAAGCAATTTGTCTCTTTCAAGATCCTTCAGGCTACTAGTTACTATCAATTTGATTCATCTAGTTCTGACATTTAAACAGGTTATTCTTTCTCTGCTCATTAGTTAGATGAGTCACTAATTACTTGGAAAATAGTTGAATTAATTTTGTTGATGTTAAGGTTTTTTTTTTTTTTTAAAGTTATCTTTAGGGTTAGATGAGGGTTTTTTTTTTTAAATTAAACAGGTTATTCCACCTGTGATGTAAACTTAGCCTATGGTGAAATCAAGTTCATCATGTTATTCTACCTTTGATATGCTGTATCTATGAAGATGATTATTTGGTCCCTGTTCCTAAGTCTTCATAACAGTGATTGGCATTCGCCTTGGCAGCACCTAATAAGTAATAAGACACTAAAGCTTGAGAAATTCTCAAGAAATCTAATGGCCTCAGTGGAGTGCATTTGTTCAGCTTGATTTTTCACATTTTTGTTGAATTAGATTCAGTTGTTGAGTGCTACGAAGAGTAGGAGAAATTTTGTGCATAACTCTTAAATTATGTATTTGTGGTTAATTTATAATTCTTGATCTTGATTTGTATATAGTAAAAGTTCTTGATTGGGTAATTCATTTTCTTTTTGTTCTGTGTTTTGCTTATGGTTTATATTTTTGTTGTTCAAAGGTGGAAACAATTATTTTTATAGTAGATACATTTATAGAAGATACTTGAACTTATAGGAATTGGCACAAAGGGGCTTTTGTGGAATTGGCTGTTAAGATTTTATGTTCAAGATATTAGGAAGATTTTTACTAGAGAATGGATAGAATTCTTTGGCTACGTCAGGAACATTATTGTTCTGTATGTGTAAAGCTATTTTTGGTGGATGTGCATTGCTATTTTTATTAACATTAAAATTGATCTACCAGCTATCAATTTATTAGCCTTGGTGAAACATCAAAGCTTCTAGAAATTGCTAGAGTGTTTTTGCAAGCTTTTAAAGTTGTAAGGATAGACCTGAAATATGTCTAAAATAAACCCAAAATCCAAAAAAATTTAATGAACCGGGCTTGAATAAAAAATCTGAGGCTCGAATGAGCAAGCCTAAATCCCGAGCCTAAAAATTTTTTAATGGTCCGGGCTTGAACAGGCCAAACTCAGTTCAATAAGTCCGATTGACAAGTCTACTTGTATTGCACATGATACAACTCCCAAACTAACGGACTGAAATATATTTCACAAACACTTTAGGGGGATAATAATTAGCCCCCTTTTTTAGAGGGATAATAATCACGCTATCCATCTCTCCAACCCAAATATCGTTAGTGCATCGGCTTGTTCATCTTCATTAGAGCATCGACAATGGTTGATGGGAACTTGTCTTCTCTCCGTCGTCTCTCCTCTGCTCTGTTTGTCTTTGACTCTTGTATGATTTTCAATTTTTCATAGTATAGTTTATATTGTGTATTGTACTCTGTCAATCTATTATGTTATGTTATTGTTAGCTTTTCAACTATTATTGTTATGTTGTTGGCTTGTTGCGAATTTTGTGATATTATTGTGTCGATTTTGGAATGCATCTGTCAAGAGTTTATTGTCTGTTAGTCTGTTATGTTATTGTACTCTGTTATATTATGTTATTGTTAGCTTTTCAAATATTATTGTTATGTTGTGGGCTTGTGAATTTTGTGATATTATAAAAAATAACCCCTATTTTTTTTATATTTACACGCTTTTTCATGTTTCCGTTTTCTATATTTTTTAGAATATACGATTCCGCTGTTCCGTTTCTGTGCTAGTTTGATGCAACCCAAAATCAGTTCCTTCTTCAAGCCCTCTTCTTCTTCTTGTTTGTGTGAGCCAAAATCTCAAGACCCAGCCCCGGTTTTGGAGGAAGAAGATGATGAATTGGAAATTTGGGAGAAGAAACAACATGTATTTCTCAATACTTACAAGCGTAGAGCTAAAAAGTTTGATAGGTATGGATTTTAGTTTATTTTATTTATGGGTTTAATTTCGTTTGGTATTTATATGAGTATGAGTTGGGTTTCTTTTTGTTTCTTCAAAATTGATAAAAACGATGGAAAATTGAAGAACGGGAAGCCTAAATTTTTAATGTTATCTTACTTAAATAAGGGATATTAATGTTTGGTTATAATTTTTTTAATTTGTATTGGGCACAATAAATTATATTTGGGTCATTCGAGTGACAATTTCAATTAATTTTATGATCCAAATAGTGATATTATAAGTTTGTTTAGTAATTATTCTCCTTTAAACTGCAATTAATGGAGTCCATCCTGATTTATTGAAATTCGTTTGGATTGAAAGAGAAGTGAAATCTGTATAGAAAGTGCATGGTTTATAGCGTTAAATGTGAAACTTCAAACAGCAGGAATTATAAAATAGAACATAAAACTTGTAATATTGAAATGTCAAATGATGTTTTACAATCAATACTTTCTAGTATTGCATGCTTCTTGGGTCTAGAGATTTACTGTTTATATTTATGTAAGACTTTGGGATTACTTATTTTTTGGGGTGTTTTTCAAATTTTAGGGCTTCATTTGAGGGTGGAAGAAGTGAGGTAAATGAAGGGTCAAGTTTTGATACACCAAAGGAGCGTAAATTACCGGATTTGAGTCTGAAACCACAGTTGACAGCATGTGGAAGAAAACTAAACAAGAGAAGCTATGCACAGTTTCATTTAGAATTAGGTCAATCTGATTTTTTTCTTCGCACATGTTCCACTTGTGGAATCCAGTATGCTGCTGGCAATGAGGAAGATGAGAAGGATCACAAGACATTTCACCAGAATTACACACATGGGGTTCAGTTCAAGGTCCAATTTTAGAACCTTTTGTCTTCCGTTCTGTTTGTTTGAGTAGTTGGGACACTTGGTTGATCAAATTGTTGTGTAATTTTATTAGAGTTGGCGCAATGAAAGGCTTGTTCAAATGCCTTGTGTTGAAGGGGGGCGCATTGTTTTGGTGTTAGATTGTGACTCTCCTGCTCAGAGAAATAAGGTTCAATTTTTCATCTTATTTTATTTTTCTAATTCAGGGTTAATGGGTGGAGTTGTTCACAGCTGATATTGGTTGGAGAAGTTAATAGGGATTCTACTGGATTGGCAGGTTCAGGAGGTTTTGAAGATGATGGAAATTGAGTTGGGTAATGGATGGATATTTCATAAGCTCTGCAAGGTGCCATATAATTATATTTGCCGTTGAAATATTTAATGAACTAGTTGTGCATAATCCAAAGTGCTTGCAAAATTTTGTGAGGCTCTTTCATTATTGATATGCTATATAATCTAGGCTTTTGGTTTCCTCAAAGATTGTTTTTACCAGTAGTAGCATTCCTTTCTATTAATTTGCATTATTTTAAATTTAAATTTTTTAGATGTGATTGGCTTCCATGTTAATACTACTATGTATTCCAAATTCTTCACTTCCCAAAGTTGAATAATATATGGATTGCAGCTCAGTTGCTAAAGCTGAAGTGATTTGTTGATACCATTCTGATAATTTTTTTCTATCATCTTAAACATTTGCAGGTGTATCTGTTTATTTCCTCTCAGAGAGTAGCTGGTTGTCTAATTGCTGAACCAATAAGAGAAGCATTTAAAGTTCTATCGTGCTCAGTTAATGAAAGAACTGATGACACTAACACAAAAGAAACAAGATCAAACTCAACCAGTCTCCAGTTTGGGAAAATTATGTTGCAGAGAGAAGTCATAAAAAGAATTCCTTCGGTCAATTGTCCGAATCCACTAAATGGAAACCACAATGGTGCAATTTTCTGTGAAAAGGAAGCCATACCTGCTGTTTGTGGCATTAGAGCTGTATGGGTCACTTCCTCTAACAGAAGAAAAGGCATTGCAACTAATCTGCTGGAAGCTGTCAGGTAAATCCAAGAACTCTTGCTTTATCCTATGTTATTTAGGTTGTTTAGGCCTATTTATGGCATAAAAAGCTCTTATTATCATCCACATGTGAAGGTCAATTTTGCCATCTGAAAGGAGCAAAAGAAGCATTATATTTATTTGATATTATAAAGTGGGTCCAAGCATCTATATAAGATAATGGGAAAACATGGTAACTGTAAAACACTAAACAATTCATAGAGAGGATGCACTGGATGCCTACGTTATGTGGTTGAATGAAAAGCTTGATTGGGTTGCTTTTTTCTTGTGCAAAATTGAGTTTTTTTAGATTTTATCTTATTTCTTTTGTTATGAATGCAGGAGAAGTTTTTGCATGGGATTTATTATTGAAAAATCTAAGTTGGCATTCTCTCAACCAAGTTTAGCTGGGAAGGCGTTGGCATCAAATTATTTTGGTACTGGATCTTTCCTGGTATACAAGGCTGAAGAATCAGTATGTTAGCTCCTATTATAACTTTTTAATAAGTTTATTGTCCAGTGTCATTCATCCTATTTTGTTCTTTTTTTCTAATTCTGCCTGATATATAAACAGACTATGTTGGTAAACAATGGTCTGCCTTTCATTTATTGTTGCATTGGCTTCTGTGAGATTGAAATTGGGGAAAACAGAGATTAGCATGTCAACTATTTCCTTATTTACCAAGTGTATTTTTGTTTTTTATTGTGTGATTTTCTTCGTAAAATCAGAGATTAGTTTCCTTCTTGTAAATAACTATATAAACCATACAGTTTTAATCACAATAAAGAAGTCTTAGAGTTATTCAAAAATCTGTATGGTATATGAGCAAAATTTTTGGAAAAATTAGTCTTTTTTTCTTTTTCTGTCGGAAGAATCATCAAAACAGTCTCAATGGTTGTCAAAATCTTAAGAATATCATTAGAAGTTGCCAATTCACCTTAGATCTACCAAATCATCATTAGAATCTTAGAAAAGTCATTTAAATCTCATGGAAACCTTAGGGTGCTTTCTCCAGGTTGGTGTAAGATATTCTTAGATATCAGAATTCACTTAGAAGACACCAATATCCTTAAGAACATGCTGAAATCTACTAAGGAGTTATTAGAATCCACTCAAAAGTTGTTGAGAATTGTACATTTTCCTTCATCATTGTTGGAATGTTCAAAAGTTGTTGGCAACTTAAGGGTTGTGTGTGATTCTCTTCATAAAATTAGAGATTAGTTTTCTTATATTGGGATATAGTTTGTTGTTTTGTGAGTTTGTAAATAGTTATATAGACCGGTTTTTTTCCTTTTAATAAGTAATATTTTTATGGTTATATAAGTATAACAGAGAGTTGAATTCAAATTATTTATCAAAAATTTTTAATATTTTACTAGTTTTGTTAACTCTGGTTATCTTATACAATTTTAATCACAATAAAGAACATCTCAAAATTGCTCAATAATATTAAAAAAAAAATTAAAGATTTGAAGTGGCTGGCTGAAATATGCATTAGCTAAAAGTTTTTTGCTCAAAGTTTGAAGTAATCCTAGCCTTAAATATTAAAAGTTAGCAGAATTGTTAAAAATAAATGGTTACTAATGCTAGCCGATAATTCTATAAAAAAAATTAGAATATATTTTTTTAATTATAAGATAATAAAATTAATAGAAAAGGGGTATTTTAAAGGTATCCAACTCCACCCACAGGAGCTGGGGGATTAGTGCCATTGAAACAAAAGACATGGAGATTTCATCTCTGACTTGATGCCTCATTACATTTAATTTAATTTTCTACCGATTGACACATCAAACTGCCCCTCTAAATAAGCTAGCTGATGATAAGAGGCATTACATGGGTGGTAGAAAAGAAAGTCAATCATCGAACAAATGGCTTACTCTGCCGAGATCGTTACCAGACCAACAAATTTATGCTTCATTTAACTTTTGATACTTACATGTCACTGACTCAAGATTGATGAGTGTGATCAAGGGTTTGGACGGATATGATTGATGGACGTGCTCAAGAGTGAGTGCGCATAGTTATTGGTTTTGTGGATGTGTTGTTGTTTGTTAAAAGCACTCCAACCACATGACGTGCGAAATGTGGTCGGGGGTGCGGTGAAAGAGGCTAAATCATCCCTCCATAAATTAGTTGAGATCTCAAGTTGCTCTCCTGATGAGTCTAAGACAGGAAGCTATTATATAGGTGCATGCAAAATTGATTCTCAAGAAAATAGTATCGGAAATATCATGCTGACAGGTAAGAAATTTTCAACCATGACACATGACTCATACTTTGACAATAAAAGGTCTTATAAAGGACAAGCAATCTAACTTTCACAAGCTTGGAGCACCAATTTTAGAGCTTTTCTGATAGAAGAAACTGAAAATGAATCTAGATAATTATCTTTCTTAATATATTCGAGGACAATGATATAAAATAACCCCTAATTATGCGATGACGCGTATGACTATGTATATATTTATGTATGCAAAGTTGATACATATAACTTGGTATGTCGACTTCGAAAGTTACTTTATGAATTAAAACAAGCACCTTGTGCTTGGTTTGAGAAATTTAGATCCACTATAACGAGTGTTGGGTTTTCTCAAAGTCAAACTGATAATTGTATGTTCTTAAGAAAATCTTCTTCTATAATTACAATTTTGCTTTTGTATGTGGATGATATGATTATTACGGGGGATGATCAAGAGGGTATTATTTATCTAAAACAACTTTTGCACACTTCTTTTCATATGAAAGATCTTGGTGCTTTGACATATTTTTTGGGTTTAAAAGTCTATTGTGATTCACAGGGAATCTACCTCTCTCATCGCAAGTACATTG
Organism: Mangifera indica; assembly: GCF_011075055.1. Lineage (NCBI taxonomy): Eukaryota > Viridiplantae > Streptophyta > Magnoliopsida > Sapindales > Anacardiaceae > Mangifera > Mangifera indica. Next base: position 6,575,584 of record NC_058146.1, read on the forward strand.
AAGATCTAATCAAACTTGCTAATCTTACTGATGACAAGGTAGTTCCTAGATCTATAGAGCTCAATACTAAATATGGGAAAACAGATAGTGAAACACTTACCAATTCTACTTTATATCATCGAATTGTGGGTAGTCTTATTTATCTTACCATGACCAGACCGGATATTTCTTATGTTGTTCAAGTTCTCAGTCAATTTGTATTTAATCCCCGCCAAATGCATTTTTCAACTCTTCTATGAATTATTCGATATTTGCGAGGGACTATTCACAAAGGATTATTTTTCTCATCAGCTATATCTTTGAGTTTGAAGGAATTTGCTGATTCTAATTGGGTAGGATGTGTTGACTCCTGCCGTTCTACCACAGGTTGATGCATGTTCTTGGGTGATTCTTTGATCTCTTGGATGTGTAAGAAGCAAGATCGTATTTCTAAGTCCTTTACAAAGGCTGAATATAGCGCCATGTATGTTGCTTTTCAGAAATTGTTTGGCTTTGTCGATAGTTGGAGGAAATTGGTGTTGTAATTACTTCCCATATTCCTCTTTTTGTTGATAATACAAGTGCCATTAGCATTGCATCTAATCCAGTATATCATGAGCAGACGAAACACATTGAAGTTAACTGTCATTATATCAAAGATCTTGTCAATAACCATGTTATTTCTTTATAGAAAATTCACTCTTATGATCAGGTGGCAGACCTCTTCACAAAACCCATGGCAAAATCACAACTTGAGTACTTACTTTCCAAATTGATGCTTCTTTCCCAGACAACATCAATTTGAGGGAGGGTGTTAGTTTAGGAGTAATTTTGTCCATAAATTTAGGCCTCAGTTTCTCTCTTATCTACATATTTGTACAATGACTGTTATCCATTGTATCATACATAGTTATATCTTGATTCAATGAAAGGAAGATAATTCTATTTTTTCCCTTCAAAATTGTTAATTATTGCTAGCAAAAAATGACTAAAATGATGTTTTATAAATACTTATTAGTCGAAACAACATTGTTTTATTTAGTTTGAATTGAAATATTTCAAACTCACAGACTCAAATCTGAGTTTAAGTTTAAGTTTACTTAAATCGAGTTTATTTGGGTTGAACTCATTTTCGATTTCAAACAAGTTCAATTCAAATTTTACCATAGTTTTCATATATTATAAAGGCAAACCTGAATTGAAAGTGCTTTCATTATTTTCAGGCTTTGGATTCAGTTATCAGTTTAGATATTGGATTATCGAATAGATGTGGGATTATTCTCTTAACAACGATATTTGGACGAGACTTATCTCTTCAATAATGGACCAAAGATTGAAGAGAGACAAAGAAAATGTTTCATATTGCCATTTTGCTGCTTAGCTACCTTATCCACTACATTGCAATTTAGGTTTAAGAAAAAGTTTACATTAATTTGCCCATACCATGCTCTTTGTAAAATTCCTATTTTTACAATCAAAATTTACTAATTAGTATTGCATTAACCAAAGAGAATAGTAAAAAAGTTTGTTAAAGATTTGAATAAAAAATTAAGGGATTGTTTGCTTTATATATTAAACGATTACTTTGATAATATATTTTTTATTATTGATATTAGTTTGTTTGATTTGTTATATAATAAAAGATTTCGACAATTTTCAATTACCAATGATGATGTGATAGATAATTTAAAGGGTAATTTAAATATCACTTTTACTTTAGGTATTAAAATATTATCAAAATAATTTTTATTTTATTTTAATTATTTATTAATTTTTTATAACAAAAATACTCTTATTTTCAATTAGTATAACAACTAACATGAAACATATTTTATAATAATTATATCTAAGGGTACTTAAGTAAAATAATATTTTATTATTTTTTTAATACTTATAACCAAATACAATAATTATTTATACATATACATTTTTATCAAATATAATAATAATTTATACTCAGTAATCTTCTAGGTAATTAATCTTTAAGCTAATCTTTTTTTTTTATAATAAAATATTACCCAAATTAAATGCATTTTAAAAATGAAATACATTTACCATGCAAGGTTTGATGAACTGAGGTTCACATCCACTAAGTGTGAAAAAGTCGATTGTTTTTGGACAAATTATGTTAATTTTTTTTTTTGTAAAATTATTGAAAAAATAAAAAAATCCTTGACCTAAGTAACATTTTACTCCCAAAATTTTATTAAAAATTTTAATGCCAAATTTATATTAATTTCAATTAAAAATAATATAAAAATTAATACAAATATATATAAAGGTGTTAATAACATATAATCATATATTTAAGGAAAGTTTTAATTTTTGAAAATATTAGGGGTGTTAATGAAAATTTTAAGGGTTTTCTGAAAATTGAAAAAAGTTTGGAGTGGTTTTTTAAAATTTTAATATATCTCTCCATAGTTTCAAAATTGATAGTTATGCCCCCAAAACACACAATAAATAAGGGATGTAATGTAATATTACAAATTATTAAGGTTATATTATGTTTTCAAAGTATATAGGGTGAATATGATAATTTTACAAACAAAGATAGGAAAAATATTCATTTACTCATAATAAATTTTTAAAAAATAACATTGACATCTCACAATTCACTTTTATAATAATATTTGAAAAAATAACATAAATACTTTTTTATTGTTAAAATTAACATTTAAATTTGACAAATGAATGGAGATCTATCATTTCAACAATCACTGGGTGGAGAATTGTCATTAAGCCAAAATTAAATGGGCCTTAAAACTTTTGAATCTTTAGATAGGGATGGCAACGAGGAGGGGTGGGGAGGAGATCTCAATCCCCGTCCCCGGTTCGTTCCCATTATAAGGATGAAAGTGATTCCCTTGTTTCTTCCCCACAAAAAAAAAATCTCCTCTTCATCCCTTCTTCGTTCACGTGGGAAAAAAATTTATTTTTATACTTGCAAGAAAAAATCTCTTCCTTATACTTTGTAAACATAATATAAATATATTAAATAATAAAATAAAATCAACCCACTATTTTAAATGCCACAAATATAATTTATTAACCACTTTAATATACACAATAAAAACCTCAATAAATTTAAAAAATATAAATAATCTAAAACTAGAAAGATATATTAGTATTTTAAATAAATATATTAATATAAAGGGACGGTGATGGGGCGGGGAGGGGAAGAGACACATGTATCTTCATCCCAGATTGCAGAATTTTTTTTATTCTCGTCTCCATCCTCTTTCCCGTTTCCATTAGGAACTCTTCTCTCCGTTAGAGTTGGGGAGGGTAGGGCTCCTAAAATCAGACCAAAATTATCATCTCTAACTTTAGACTTAAAGCTAAAAAGGAAAACCTTATCAAATGAAACATGACCCCATTTTTGTCTATGGCTTTTGCCCCAATTAGAAGCCACCTTTGCACCACCAAGCCTGGCTCACCCAATAAGAAAGAATAATTTTGCCCTAAAAGTTGTATTAAAAAAGAAAGTGAATGTGAGATCAGATTGTTCCTTTTTGTTGGTTTGTTTTTGTGAACTTTATGATTAGGTCAATTGGGTCCAATTCATAAAATAGTATTATGCTACTTGCAATAAGATCCAAAACATCTTGTACTCCTTTTGGTTGTCAGATGATTTGGTTTTGTCTTTGTCTTGTGAATGATTTAAGAATTATTTATGTTAAGGGAAATTATCAACTAGACCCTTCAAATTTGGAATTCCACTTAGAATTTTTTTTTCTTGTTTTTAAGATATTGAATATATCCCTACTTTTAGTGAATAAACATTAATTTTAATAATCGTACTATACTTTTTAGGCCAAAAAACTTTGAGTAATTGGTGAGTGTTTGGATTTTTAAAAGTTAACAGATATATATTTAAAATTTCACTATACTTTGGGTGGGAATAAGCCTTTTGGCCTTTATAAAATATTACGAAATTTTCATCATATCAAACTATGTTCTGTGAAGACAAGTAATTTCTACTCAAGGTTTTGCATAAACACATTATTTTGTTATATTTATTTTGAATAATTTAAAAAAAAAAAAACTTATTGAATCTCAAGAATTATTCTATTTCAAAGAATTAATTAAGGAGTTGTATAATTTTATTTCAAACAATTCGGAAACACATCTGTTTCAGTGAGCCCTCAAATCTTTTTGTAGATTCAAATAGCCATAATCAAGTTGTGAAAAATTAGTTCTAAAGTCCACTTCATAAGGGCATGACAAATTCCATTTATAAATATCATATTTTAATATTATTATCAAATTGTTCGATGACATATAAAAACACTAACTTTTTTTTTTATTACATTTTATTTAAAAAAAATCACATATGATTGAAGGAGAGTTACTTTACTTTGTTGTTCCATATGCAATGAACTTACTTAGTAAATTATTAGAATATCAATTAGTTAGGCCAAATTGACCCACCCACCCACAATATAAGTTAATTTTAGCTTTATTTGATGATTAAGAAGCTGATTAGCTACCATTGAAAGCTAATTGAGACATTTACCAGTCCCTTTAAAGTTTCATTTTTCAATTAAGAATCTAAACAAAGTGCTTTATATTCAAGTGCTTTTCTCAACTTTAAGTCTCTTTCATTCTTGCCTTTATTATTATTATTATTTTTAAAGAAAATAATTTCATTTTAAAAGAATATTTGTTTATGGGTTAACTTTAGTAGCACTAAATTTAGATCATTTATTATAGACAACTTAATTAATTAAGATAATTGCTCTTAAAAAAAATAAAACACATTACTGAAAGATTGAGTATTATGCATCCTAGGTGCACACTTTTCAAAAAGAATTTATTTTTTATTTAATATAAAATTAATTTAATTTTTTTTTGTTTAACAATATTTTAAACATCCTGGCTTTGCTTTTAGAGAAGATGATTATGATGATTTTTTACATCCTCTTACCTTGTCAATGGGTTGATGAATCGTTGCCATGCATAATAAAATTTGAATTGAAAGTAAGGGGAAATTAAAATATATATATTTTTAAATAATTATATATATAATTTTGAATATATAATTAAATATACAAATAATGTATTATTATATAATTATATTATATATATTTAATTAATCAATTACATATTTAAAAATATACATATATAATATTCCACTTTATTTAAAAAAAAACTATATATATACATAAAATTTTAAATATATAATTAGATATGATGTGTTATTATATAATTAAATATTATTTTATCCCAAATTTAAAATTATTAAATCATATTTTATATATTATTTATATACTTAATTAATCAATTATATATTTAAAAATATGCATATATAATATTGTTCGATATTTTTAAATGCATATATTCAAACATCAGGAAGGGAATTAATATAGTGAAACTTTGTATTGGACCAATATACCATATAATTACTTCATATTTTCAATTAAAATTCATATTAATTAATTATAATTTAAATAAGTAAAGAAAAATCTAATAAATGTTTATATTATAAAGATGTGCCACGTCATTGACAAAGAAATATTTAAGTCTTTATCAATTTTAATTTTCTAAATAAATAATTTATTTAAATAAAAAAATTTAATAATAAAATCATATGTATGATTTAACCTAATTATCCTTAATAAAAAGTAATAAAAATATGAGCAATACTATGTGTATCTATTTTTGATACATAATTCATGTACACAGTGATGTGTCATCATGTAATTAGATATTTTAAAACATGTGTCATTTTATGATAAAAAATATCTAATCACATAATAATATCTCATCTGTGTACACAAATTATGTATAAAAAATAAGTATACATAATTTTATTGTAAAAATATTGCCCACGTCTAGCACCATCTATCGAACTTTAATTTGACTATTAAATCATATTGTTAAATGTTAAATTATCGCGTTTTATATAATTTAATACTATATATTAAAAGTATATACTTTATTGTTTTATTAAATATATAAAAAGTGAAGCACTAAAAGTTTATTATTAAAAAAATTGAATTGAAAAATTGTGATTAGATTTTTTTTTTTAAAACAAAAAATCTCAGATGAATCAGAGCCTTATTAGGACTGCCTCGTTGTGATTGTTAAGATTAGTATGATGCATAGATTCACATGAAGAAAAGGAATCGTCTGAGGTCAACAATGATTAGTTAGTTAATTAAATGGCCAAACAACTATGTTTTACCCAAATTTTAATATAAAAATTATTTGTACTAAAGTTTCAAAAATTTAAATTTTCACCCATCATATCATTTTTGTTAAAATTTGTTATTAATTATAATGATAAAATTATCATTTAATCGATAATATTAAAAAAACTAAAATTTTATTTTATTCATTTTTTATAATTTAAAAAACTAATAATTTCTCTATCTAAAAATTTGAAAAAGTTATCTTTTTTCTCTAAGAATTCATTCTTTTTTTTTTTTCTAACGACATTCTTCGAGTAATCTCCCATCTATTGGCTTCCGCATCCCATATGAAAATGTGACCACAAATGCGACAAATTATTTAGATCTATCGCTTTATGAATGTGTTCCTTCCCACCATCTTTGTTGCGTTTGTGGCTGAAAATGATCTAAATCTGGATGGATTGACATTAGATTTTAATGTTGATTTGATACTCATCTTCGTTTGATTGAAGAGACAAAAATAACCAATTATCTTCTTGGGAAAGCCAAAAGAATACAGTAATGATATTTGATAATCGGAGAAGGAAGAAAAAATCTAAGAGAGAAATGCCGTTTTTAAAAGTTTAATTATGAGAAAAATTATTAATTTTCTAAACTAAGGGAGAAGTATAATATAAATTTTTAAGATTTAGTAGTAAAATGATAATTTTAGTTTGGTCTCGGTTAAAAGCTTCTAATAAAAATTAGAATATGAATAAGTATTTAAGTTTTTAAAAGGCCAAACGACTATTTCCCACCCAAGGTTTAGCATTTTCTCAAATGTCCCCCCTTTAACTATGGAAACACTAAACACCCACCCATGACCGGTTAGATTTAACAGAACCCTAACGCCTAAAAATTTAATCTCATTTTTCCCCCTAAAAGTTTAAAAACTAACATTTTTTCCCTAAGCTAAGTTTGAAAAGATTGCATTTTCCCTCCTAGGGTTTGTTTCCAAACCCTTCCAATTTCCAAACCCTTCTTCGTCGCTTTCTCCGACGCCATCAACGACCGTCTTCCCCTCCCAACGGTTTATCTTTTACCGACGACCCCTCTCAACTCGACCTCAACGCTTCCGATGCAGAGAGAAGCCGTCTAGAAAGAGAAATAGTCTTCTCAGATGACGAAGACGAGATCGATCGATCTCGTCTTCGTCGTCTGGGAAGACGATTGTCTTCCCAGATGAAGACAACTCGTCTTCCCAGAGGACGACGAGTCGTCTCGTCGTCTTGTCTTCGTATGGGAAGACGTCGTCTTCCCAGACGACGACGACGACTGGGAAGACGAAGAACTTCATCTTCCCCGATGAAGTTCTTCGTCTTCCACAGCTTCTCCGACTCCGATTGGAAGTCCAAATGGAAGGAAAGAGATCTCCGAAAGGTGAGGATGCTTCAGGAGGGAGAGACCGTCGACAATGGAGCCGGAGACCCTCGACAATGCTTCGGGAGGGTGAAACTGCGATTTTTTAAAACTTAGGCTGGGGGAATTTTAGTTTTTAAAGTTTAGGGGGGCAAAATGTATTCTATTTTAGTTTATTTTTAATATTCTAAAGAAAATGATGATTTTACCCTTATCACCATTAGAGTTTTGTTAAATCTAACCGGTCATGGGTGGGTGTTTGGTGTTTCCATAATTAAAAGGGAAACATTTGAAAAAACGCTAAACCTTGGGTGGTTTATAGTCGTTTGGCCTTTTTTAAATTTTATATGTGTATATTAGCTTGACTTTAAAACTTGGGTGGGACAATAAATTTACAAATAACTCCGATGAAATCTTCGTAGATTTGAAATTTCTAGACAAGACTAGTCTTGATTTCGATCTCGTGATCTGACTTAGCCTCTTCTTGTCCATGTGTCCCACCACATACTTTCTTTATCCATATAATATTCTGTTTTAAATGAGGTTAAACTAATAATTTCATTTAGCGAACACATAAAATTATGCGTACCATCCACCCGTAATTATGGCAAAAGTCGTGGGCACTGTTCCTAGGTTTCTCTTTTATTTACCAATTTGCCCTTTTCTTCAATTTATGTATTCTTGGTATGATTTATGGTCTTTAATAATCTTTATCGATACCACTACTTTAAGTTGATCATGATTGATTAATTAATTATTGAAGTATCAAGATTACTTAACATCACTTTATCTCCATGCACATCAATGATCTATGTATGCATAAATGCCTGTTTTTTATATGAATAAAGGCAAATTTTAGACGTGAAATGAGAATAAAACTGATGAAGTATTAAAATTTTTAAGATAAAAGTTTAGATTTGAGTCTCTGTCACGTTTATAAAATCTTGACTTATCTGGTATACTAATTATGAATCTGATCATTATATTTTAGGTTTATCCATCTAATAAATATGTTTGATTCTATCATCACATCTCAGGTTTACCTATTCAACAAATATATTTATAAAACTTTGACTTACTTGATATATAATTATGGATTTGATCACTGTACTTTAAATTTACCTATCTAACAAAAAAAAAATAAGTTTTGATTTATTCAATATAATTGATTTCCGATTAAAAATAAGGATAAATTTTAATTTATTCAATATAATTAATTTTATTTTAAAGGAATAATCAGATTCGGACGAGTTTTTTATTACCAAAAAAGAAAAAAGACAAATTTTGGTTATACTGGTTATATTGTAAATTTTGTTGATATTAAATATGTTATTAATTGACAACAATCTATAGAAACTGTGACTAAAAATGTTATTTATCAATTGATCGTTTAAAAAAACAATGAAAGTATTAGCAATTAGAGATAATGAGGAACACTTCATACAACAATATATCTTATCAATATCTACGAAATCTCTATTCATCTTATATTTACAAAAGAAAAAACAATAATCTTTTATCAAATCGAAATCATCATACTAATATAATTATCATGTTCTTGTACATTTAAAACAAAAGTAAATACAATAACCACAGGTAACTCCACTTCTCTGTCCAAAGACCACCAATGAGATAGAAATATAAAAAAATTGATGCATAGAGGAAAAAAATCCAAGAAATAAATTATTTCACCTTAAAATTCTATAGACATCATCTTTGGGTTATCATCAGTATATAACTCCATCAAAACACTTTTTTTATAAATAAATAATATAATCGTGAACATAAAATTTAAGATAACGAGGTGAATTACATTTAAAAACTGAATTAATAACAAAATTTACAATTATATTTTTATATTTATCTATTCATGAAAATTGTAATAACTATGAAATAAAACTCTTGGTAAATTACTCCATCAATTAATCACCACTCAATAATTATTAACTAATCCTCTAAAAAAAATATC